>NC_049980.1:34411194-34454213 GCF_000003815.2 Branchiostoma floridae | reverse complement strand
GTCACACCGGTACAGCCTGATCAGTGCCATGGAGCGGCACCGTGATGCCGGCCTGCAACCCGCGTACTATCTGCCGGACGGTCTCACAGACACGGTAAAACTGGCGGCCAAGGACAGGGGTCTGCGACTGGTGCAACCGACGGCTCGTTTTCCGCCAACTGAAGGTAGGTACTCAAATCGAAATTGCCATTACTGATCATGAGCTAAACTTTATGTTAGGTTGTGGGGAGTGATAAACCCAAAAGGCTTCTCATTTCGTTGAAAGAACGCCGATATAGGGTACAGGCCTTTCGTTTGATACAGGTTGAGCCGACCATCTGTTTGATAACCGTCCTAGATATATACACTATATATGAGACTTCAAAGCCACGTGACTCAAGAAACAAGGCAGGTGTGTGGTACTGATAGTTCTGCAGTCTATATCTCTACACTAATGTACGTTTGCACGCCCTTGTAAACTTTAGGCCCCTGCTAACAGGGAGTAGAGAACTACTACATCTACCGAGCTAGACGTGATAGGGGCGTCATCACATGAGGTCCTATCATGCTTTTTTGGATGACATTGTGTACACCTACTATAGCGATTCATAGTGGAACTACTGCACAAGAGTACAATCAGTATCAAAATTAGTAGTAGTTGCATTTCAACACTGTATTCAATACTATATATGCTGTATTTCCTGTCAAAAAGGCCATGGCCTTGAAACAAGCCCTTTGGCTGAAACTTGGCTCTAGAGAAATCAACCATTCTGCTGCATTCCTCACCTTCTCCGACTCGTTGATCTTCAGCCCGTCCTTGGCGACGTTCTGGAACTTCTTGCCATCGAACTCTGGCAGGGACTGGATGCAGAACTCGTCCATAGGTTCCACCAGGTACAGGACCTCGTAACCCTTCTTCAGGAGTCGCTCCACAAATGGCGAGCTCTCGGCCTGGGGGAGAGGAACAATGAAAATTTAGATTTCAAAATTTTCATGCACCTGGACCATGCTAGGAACGTCATACCTTTGACACCAGAGAGGATTTATAATTGAGGGGACGAAAAATGATTTCAGACTGGCTACAACCCTGAGCAAAAGTTTCCAATATTAATTCTATAACTGTTTGGATGATATGGACAGTGTTCTAGCCAGACTGACATTTTTTTCCATCTCCTGGATTTTGAATGGAAATCCTATCGAAGGCACAATGAAGCTATTGGGGTCCGGGGGTATGCTCCTCGAGAAAATGTCAAAATCTAGACCCTCTGAAATTCTATTAATTTTTTTTATTATCCTTTATTTTGAGGGGCAAATTTTGCTGATAGACTCAGCTTGGTTCAATTTATATTTTGACTTGCCAATTTTTGTCTGTCACAGGACAGAATGGCAAAATTTGTGTCCGTCCCAAGCAGCAAAATTCCGCCAAAGGACAGGCGCTGAATATGGATGATAGTTAAATGTGTTCACCTCCTTCCTCCTGGTGCCTGCCATGAAGAAGATGGCCTCCTGTTTCTCCTTCATCCTCTCCACATAGTCCGCCAGCGAGGTGACCTCCCCCTCAGTGTGGGAGGACTGGAACCGCAGCAGCTTGGCCAGGCGGGTACGGTTGGAGTGATCCTGGATCAAGCCCAGCTTGATGCTGGAAATAGGGGGATATTAGTTGGTTCAAATCCTACAGACCTATTCTATTACTTAATCGTCGATCTTTGACTTGACTTTATTGACGATGAGACAAGTCATTACAAGGGTCTGCCTAGGCAGCTTTGGGCTTCTTGGTCTTAAACATATTAAAGGCTTGATACAAACAAGTTGTAAAAGGTTTTGTAGTGTAACATTTTAATTTGAACTTAATGGGAATTAAGTAATCGTGGTGACTCAAATGAGTGCTTCCAAATTGTCAAAAAATTTGCCATCAACTTTTGCAAATGTACTAAAGAAGTAATCCCCAGAGTGGTCCTGGACCAATCAGATGTATCGTCACAACTATTGCGTCCAATTAGATGCTTCGTCACAACTACCATGGGAATCCATACATTACATGTAACTCACCTGGTGCTGTATTCTTTCCAGAACTTTTCCAGGTACTCTTCGTTATCGATTTTCTTGATCATGTCCAGAGTCTGAGTGAGGATAGTGAGTGGGAAAGAAAGGAGTTGTTAACAGTTCGACAAGGCACACCACTAACTTACTTGGTGCTGTACTCTTTCCAGAACCCTTCCAAGTAGTCTTCTTCAGCGATCTTCTTGATCATGTCAAGGGTCTGTGGAGAAAAAGAGACCGGACAAAACATACCACATTACTGTGGAGGTTTAGAAAATAATTTGGACAGCATGAGTGCGGCTCAGGACAGCTACCATGCTGTTTAAGATGGCTCTCAATCTCATGCTGTACAGGACAGCTATGGAACAGCATGCCTAGCTGAGGACAGCTAGAAGTCAGCTGCTCTAAAAAGGAGATGCATAATGCAAAACACACAACCAATCACTACAAAGTTGATTGGAACATCAATAGCACCAATGCTGCTAAAAGCAGCTGTGCTCTGTGGTCCAGGAAGAGCATGCTTAGCAATGAACAGCTGGAGTCAAGCTGCCCTAAAAAGGAGAGAGTGCCAGAACCATGCAGAATCTGGATAGTCAGTGAAAGTGCAATGTACAACAACACAAGTGCTGTTCAACCTGTATTATTAATACAAAAACACCACCAAACACTACTGTACAAGGGCAGTTTGACCAAGAGTTTTGTGGTAGTGCATAACAAGTTTTACTCAAGCCGGCCTTTTGCCGCAATGTGTCTGCAATTTCAGGACTTGCGTGGAGCCTCGGAGGATTTTTTATTTGAGAACAGGCAAAAAGTAATGTCGCAGATGTCATCCATAAAATCAGATCAGTGTGACCTTGGAAAACAAGAACGAGAGGAGCGCCAGAAGACATCTTACCTTCCTGACCAGCTTCTTCTTGATGACCTTGAGGAGCTTGTGCTGCTGCAGCGTCTCACGAGACACGTTGAGCGGAAGGTCGTCTGAGTCCACCATGCCCTTCACGAAGGACAGGTACTTGGGCATCATGTCCTGGAAGTCGTCAGTGATGAACACACGCCGCACAAACAGCTTGATGTAGTCAACCTTCTTACCGTACTCCTGTGGACAAATTATTGCAGCAATTTAACATTGAGTACAAACAAGGAACGCTGGTATTGAACATTTCACCAAACTTACATTGACACAAATAGTTTTTATCAAATCAATCAAAGTGCTACTCAAAGTGGCGCTTTTTTTGTCTTCCTCCCCTTGCAAGAAAGAAGTTGAATCCAAACCCACCAAAAAAACAGTAGGTTCCGCTGTAATATCAAGGAACACCACCAGGAAGTCTATAGCCGACTTTGATCTCCATTGTCCTGAGACCTAACAACATACCAAGCAATCCAAATCCATCCAGACTTTTTCAAGTCATGCTGACCTCAAATATCTGCACGCATGCACACACACAAACACACTCACACTTTCACGCACACAAAAAAAATCCCACTGGTTGTTACCTGGAACATGTCACGGGGACCAGTCTTGGGTACAAACACACACACTCTCTCTCTCTCACACACACACACACAAACAGCCCACTGGTTTTTACCTGGAACATGTCGCGAAGACCAGTCTTGGGTACAAACAGGATGGACCTGAAGGTCACCTCTCCCTCTGCCACAAAGTGGGTGTGAGCCAGCGGGTCATCCGAGTCCTTGGAGAAGGACTTGTAGAACTCCTTGTATTCCTCCTCTGTAACCTCCTTAGGCCTGGAACCATGACGATGAGAAATTGCAAGAATTTCAATCAGATGCTGAAAATTATTTTTCCTACTTTCCAACAAGTGTTCCAAAAACAAATTTCTGACTGTTCCCAAGTGAAGTTCAATTGTCCCAAAGTTTTTTTTAGCCCAGAAAGGTTACTGTAGTACTCTGGTATTAGGACATGGTATTTACTTAATAGTAATGATACCCAGGACCTTGATGTTACTAGGAGGAACTTAACTTAACTGATGACCTTTAACCCTCAAACCACCGTATGGGGTCAAAACTGACCCCAGACGTTTATTAATATGTGCCATTATGACATTTCTGGTTGAAAACAAATTTCCTTCTATGAGTTTGTTTGTATATATGTCTTATAACTTCTCATACGTTTTTACCGATATTGGCTCATTGTTGATTAAGTTATCATAGAAAGTTTATGTATGGTCAAGTGGGGTCAAAACTGACCCCAGCATTTTTTTAAACAAACTTTTGAGACCCACAGCTAAACTACTTATCGTATGATCACGAAATTTTCAGAGAATGATGTACATGTGCAACAAAATTACAGTGACAATTTTTGTGTCATTATCATGTTATATGACGAAGCCATGACGTCATTTAGCTTAAATTGGCCGCCATCTTGGATTTTGACTGATGACGTCATCAAATTAGCATAAATTATGAATATTGAATCATGAAATTTATGTTGAATTTCATAAGATGTCATGAACAAGTGTGGTTTGTCAAGAAAACCTTAAAAGTTGAATGTTTAAGCCAAAATAAGAAAATTGCGTAATAAATATGCCTGTCAGAATTCCGTCGCCATGGCAACATAAAAAATTATAAACTTTTTTTATTCAGTTTAATTGCTTGCTATTAACATTTTCTCAAAAGGGACCAAGTTTGGTGGCCCTAGCATAAGCTATTCAGGGGCTATTTGACTTTGAAGTTGGTGCTGGCATAAAAAAAACCTTACCCGGTCTGAATAGCGTTAGTGCAAAATGTGGTCCTCATGATCTTTTGCATAAATTATGATAATTCTCACCTAGAATTATTCTCACCTTATCATGTCAAACTGTCCCACATAGATCAATGAAGCTATACATATATACAAATCACAAAAAGAGTCACCAAAAAAACTTTATTTGTACAAAACTTTATGGGGTCAGTTTTGACCCCATACGGTAATCTACGTCACAAAAAAGGTACGGTGGTTTGAGGGTTAATAAGATTCTTTTGGATGATTTTGTGAAAAGAAATAAAGACCTACTCATACTGTAGTTCCATAAATTAAACATAAACCAAAAATGAAGAAAAAAACTTCTCGGTCAAAATCACTCAAATCCTGTCTTGGCCCTTTTTCATACTCCTTCTTTGTGTGTCAATCAATGTTAAAAATATCACCAGTTATGATGGCAAAGGTATCAAGTAAAGAAACTCACGGCCTGGTCCAGAGGGGCTTGTTCTCATTCATCAGCTCCCAGTCCCAGGAGGTCTTCTCCACAGACTTGGTCTTGGGCTTCTTCTCTTCCTCCTCATCATCCTCTTCAACCTGATTGGAGATGAAAAAGAAACGATCAATATCCCGACAAGGCTTTCTAGGAGAACCCCTAGTCATCTTGAAAAATTACTTTTGAAAAAACCAAGGCTCCACCCCTCTTGCAATTGTTGACTACAACTTCAGATTTTGAAGCACTGAAATTCCAAGTAGAACTTGCAGTGGTGGAGGCAGTCTTCTATATACAATGTAATTGCATAGTTCCTGCAATGTTTCACCACTCACCACATTATTTAGGGTTTCTTGCAACTTCCAAGTTCCATATCCTGGAACTTTCCTTACAAAGTAGATTTTAGTTTAATTTGGCAGAAGGAAGCAAACAGAGGCCTTTACTGTGTTTCAAGTCTGCAGTAGAAACAATTCTGTTTGCTGCAGTAATACAATGGAAGTCCATATTCACCAGCCACCTAAAACCTTAGAAACACCTTCAGAATCACTAATGAGATTAGACACTGGTACCTTTCCGTCCTCATCTTCATCCTCTATTTCATCCTCATCCTTGTAAGCATTCAAAGGAAGAACAAAGGAAATACATCTTCATATTTAAGTTACCAATGTAAAAGGTTATACAAATCATTAAAAAATTTTATGTTAAAAGACACATGAAGTAGGAATCGCCCGAAACATTTTATGAATAATATCAAAGTTAGCAAGTATATGTGCTTATTGGTACAGACAAAAATCTGTAAAAAAAACATTTGAACTTCATGATATGAAGCTGATAAAAATGTATTTTAGTAAGCTTAAAACACCAGAATTAATGATGAAAATCACTAGCATGGGCTCCAAAACAATGAGCAGGACATATATGCTGGAGACAGCCCTGCATCATAAGCTATTGTACTTGTGTATCTGCAGGCAGTAGCCTAATGTCTTGAGCAATCTCACCTTAGCATCTTCATCCTCCTCCTCTTCCTTCTTCTCCTCATCTGCCTCTTCAGCTTCTTCATCATCAATGGGCTCCTCCACTGTCTCTGTCTGCAGAGGGGAGGGTGTTAAAGTCAAACAAAGCTAAGTTAAGGGTTGTCTCATAGCCTTTTTGAGGCTGCAAAGTGTAAGGCAGTGGGTGCTTATCCACCTGGGTTGAGTGAGAAAAGTTGTTTAATATGCCTTTTTAAAAGCAGTACATCAGTGAAATGTCAGGGGACTCCCTAGCCATCTGTGTTCAGTGCAAAACATTTTAACCATTACACCAATCGACATCGCAATAAAGTCTGCTCAATCTTTAGAGATAGTCAGATAATTACAGGGCCCAAGCCCTGTACTGTGATAGGGTAAATTTTCAGTCTGAATCCCTGATCATATCTAAATTCAGCAACCATCTAGCCATCAACAAATGTGGATGAAGCTCACTAACTGTGTGAAGGAATAGTCATATGATTTTCTAGTCATTGGATTTCAAGGCAGGCTATATCTATCCACAACCTTTCTCATCACAGTAGCTATTTCTACCGGGACTCCTTACACTTGCTACCCTAAAAAACAGTCTGGGTAACGAGTGTAAGGAGCGCCAGTAGGAATAGGATGGTACCCAGGCTACCTCACAGAAAAGTATTTTACGGGAATTCTGTTACTGTCCCAAGAATGCCCTCAATTGGTAGTTGTTGACCTATTGTAAGATGAATGTATAACAGAATAAGATAAGTACAAAAGGTAGACTAGAGTGCACCTACCTTGCTAGTCCATAGGTAGATGGGGAAGTTGATGAACTGGGAGTACTTCCGCACCAGCTCCTTGATGGTGTGGGGCTCCAGGAAGTCCTGAGCTTCTTCCTTCAAGTGCAGGCTGGAAAAAATACAGCACACTTTTAATGGCTGGTACCATACCACTTGTACATTATAACCAGAATCTGCTGTTTTATGCAATATTCTGTAAGAGTAAGAAAAGTAGTAAAAGTAGTAAAGAAGCTAAATCACATTTTCCTGTAATTTTTCTCAAGCCCTTTACCTTAATAACAGGTGTGTCACTATCATGGCTTACAAATTGGAACTGTACACCAACATTTTTTGACTGTAGGTGCACCTAACCAAAAAAATTAGGTGCACCCAAAATGTTATCTGAGCACCTACATGCTTCTGTGCCCTGACATAAAACATGTAAACCTGTACCGTAAACAACTGACCTGACAGTGGTTCCCCTGCCCAGGGTGTTGCCTCTTGGATCCTCCACAACGCTGAAGGACCCGGCGTCAGACTCCCAGATGTGCTGGATGTCATCGTTGTTCTTACTGGTCACCACAACACGGTCAGACGCTGGGAACGAGAGGAAGCGTTAGTTAACTATAACATTCTTATTCTTACTGGACATCACAACACAGTCAGACACTAGTACTGGGAACCAGAGGAATCATTTGTTAACAACCGATTCAGCTATAGTACTGGTCATCACAACAGACACTGAGAACCCAACAAGCCTTAATTAACTAGAGATTCAGCTATATAACATCCAAGCGTACATGATGACACAGTCACCACGACACAGTCGGATACTGGGATTCAGAAGAAACATAACTTAACAACAGATTTGGCACTGCTTTAGGAACAAAGAAGAAATAGCAAGTGTACTCATACTGTGGATATCAACAGTGACACGGATGTACACAAGCTGGGCGACCCTACTGACTATAAACATAGACCAACTTGCTAAGGATGTGGGGTAACAGGTCAAAGACTTAAGGAATGCTATGGGGGACCGAAATGCCTGGAAAGAGAGGGTAGACTTGCCCAAAATGTTGATGAAAAAAGTAGTTGATAATACTGTATATAGATAAACACAGCGTACTTACCCAGGAAGGAGGAGTAGAAGCCCACACCAAACTGGCCAATGAGAGCGCTCTGTTCCTCGGCCGTGCCCTCCGCCAGCTTTTTGAGGAACTCGCTGGTACCAGACCAGGCGATGGTGCCCAGGTTGTTCACAAGCTCGCTCTTGGTCATACCGATGCCGGTGTCCGTAACATGCAGGACCCCATTCTCTTTGTCCGCCTGTAGGTGTGACAGTATTGATATTAAATAAGTCAGATGTTCAGAACATCATTGAAATAGCATTTTAAAGGCTAGGCATCTAGGACTAGGAATAAAAAATATGATGTTTTCTTAAGATTCACTCTGTACTGGATCATTTACATTTTGATGTTGAAAGCCATTTGAAATTGTTCAGTTGTATAGATTTAATTCAAAACATCGTCGTTGGGACTATTCTACGGAAGGAAATTTGTGAGTTTTAAGCTTTAAGCATCTGGGGATCGACAAAACGACGGACAGACTCAAAATTTCGTTCCATTGGCCGGGGTTGTCAGCGGATGTTAACGCTTTTGTGGGTGGGTGTTTGGTCAGAAAACCAAGGGAGGGCAACGTAAGCCCCGAGCCCCCTTATGCCCTAGCGTGGTAGGCTACCCCAATGAGAGAGTTGCTATGGATATAGTAGGTCCACTGCCAAAGTCCCAACAAGGTTCCAAATACATACTCGTTGCGGTCGACTATTTTACCAAGTTTGTTGAAATTTTCCCCCTAGCCGACGACACCGCCCCTTCAGTTGCCAAAAGCTTTTACCAGGGTTGGGTCTGTAGACACGGGGTCCCTGCATCCCTACATACCGACAGAGGATCCAACTTTCAATCAATACTGGTAACGGAGCTTTGTAAGTACCTGAAAACCCATAAAACACGGACCACGTCATACCACCCCCAATCTGATGGGTTGGTCGAACGTTTCAACAGGACAATGGGCGCTATGCTCAGGGCCTACGTTCGGCAATCTGACCAGCGGGATTGGGACTTCCACCTTCCCGCGGTACAGTTCGCATATAACACTAGTTGTCAGGCCACAACAGGCTTTTCCCCATACTTTTTGATGCACGGGCGTGAAGCCCGCCTCCCCGTGCACCTCCTCACAGGGGTGCATTGTGACTCTACCTCCACTTCGGACTTTGTTGCAGCGCTCAACGACAGAATGCCCGCTATTTTCAAATTGGTGCAGCAACACACGGCCCAGAAACAAGCTCGACAGAAAGAACTATTCGATTCCAAGGTCTATGGACAGCCACATGCTGTGGGTGACCTGGTGCTTGTACGAAATAACGCCGGGAAACCTGGCCTGGCCCGGAAGCTGGCCAACAAATTCCATGGCCCGTACGAAGTATTGAGTAGAGTAGGTGACAACGCCTACCGGGTGAAAAACACCCGGGGCCGACGGCAAGTTGATGTGGTAAATTTCGAACATCTCAAAGCCCTTACTCCACAGATGTTTGATCCTGACTATGACCCCAGGCAAGAGGGTCGCCGTCCGACGCGCAGGCGTCGTAACAATAACCACGTGACTTCTCTCCCTAGGCCACAACTCTCGGAAACCTCTCCAACGGACGGTGATGACGAGAATTCTGACGATGACAACCCGGAGCGGGACCCTGTAATTCCCCAAGGGCAAAGTTCCGCGGGCCCCCCTCCCTCTTATGTTTCAGATCCGTCCTTATCTGACACCGAACCCAAGCGGCTCCTAACACCTGTGGCACAGCGTCGACCCTCAGCGCCGTCATCCCCTACGCACAACCGGCCACCTGACACAGCACAGGCGGCACCCATCCAGTTGCCTGGCCCCGACCCAGCACGTACCCAGGCACCTGTTCCAGATCCGACACCGGCTCCAGATCCGACACCTGTTCCAACCCCGACACCTGTTCCTGCTCCGACACCTGTTCCAACTCCGACACCTGTTCCTGCTCCGACACCTGTTCCAACCCCGACACCTGTTCCTGCTCCGACACCTGTTCCAACTCCGACACCTGTTCCTGCTCCGACACCTGTTCCAACCCCGACACCTGTTCCTGCTCCGACACCTGTTCCAACTCCGACACCTGTTCCTGCTCCGACACCTGTTCCAACCCCGACACCTGTTCCTGCTCCGACACCTGTTCCAACTCCGACACCTGTTCCTGCTCCGACACCTGTTCCAACCCCGACACCTGTTCCTGCTCCGACACCTGCTCCGACCGACATGACAGCGACAACATCATCACCCGTCCTTCCGTCCCCGTTACCGCAACGTATCAACCCGCGTCGTCGTAGACAACCGCGAGACATGAACAATTTTATATGCTTCCCGGACGCTTATACCTCCAGTGACAGCAACAGTGATACAAACCATGTCCACCCCAACGTATGCCAGGTCACAAAAAGTCTAGATGTGGGGCTGACTAGACAGTGCCATCGTTCGGATAGGTCGTGTCCCGGGGGAGAACGGTTCAATATAGGTCCCCCTACCCGTCCCTTGGAGCCCTCGGGTTACTACTACCCATCCCTTGGAGCCCTCGGCTTACTACTTCTGCCAAACAGTTGGAGTCCGGTGATCCATTTAATGACAGCTGTAGTCCGGGCCTTCACCAGCCCACCGAAACCTTCTTGAAAAAATTCATGTCAATTTAGGAGTGGAAAATTCTTCGTTCCGTTTGAAGTCCCTCGTGTTCTCTCGTGGTTTGGGCACCCCCCCTCCCCAGGTTCTATGTCCCCCATAGGAACGGGATTTGACCCTCTGCCTGTTCCGTCTCCTCTCTCCATGTCGTGACTCGCCTCACACATAGACGGGCATGGTCAATTCCCCTGATGATTGGTTCCGTAGTGACATGACCGTAGCGGGGTGTCCTTCCTACAACCACTTCCGACCGGGCATCCGTACTCAGGTACCTACGGTTTGGCAAGCTTTTTCCTCCTCCTTCGTTTCGACTACTGATTGTGTAAATCCCGGCAAAAAATTCAGCCTTCCTTGCATCATTAAGTGGTCTACTAAAAAAGAGATTCCACGAAGGCAGTTGTCGTAATCATTAGCAGGGCACATTGCTAGGGATTAAGGTAGTGGGACCGCCTCGTTCTCTCCTCCGTTGGGACCCGTTTTCCCTTCCGAACGCGTTGGCACTCACTAGTCCCCTCCTCGTCTAACAACCAAGGACCCGCCAAAAATGTAGTGGGTCCCGAGCAAAAACGCTCCCGAAACGGTTCGACCGGGTTCGACATGGTTTATCCTGTCTGTGTGTATTACTCGGGTACAGAGTCTTGTCTACGTTGATGTGTGTACAAAATGCTTTGGATGATATGATTACTAATGTTCGGAACTTTGATGATGTTACTGTTCAGGAAAGTACTTTGGTATTATGGTGCTCCTTTATTCTGATACTTCGATGACCTTATTGTTTGGGAAATTGTTTTGGTATTGTTTGGTATTTGTTTGGTATCGAGATTCTGGATTTTGTTGTCATGCCTTCTGTTGCTTTCGATATGTAATGTTGTTTCGAATTCATTCTGTATGGTGCCATGATGTATTTTATGTGATGCTGTATTCAACGAGATTCTCACCTAAGTGTCAAAGTCGATACAATTGATTTTTTTACTTGATTTGTACTTAATGAGATTGAAAGACCAGTCGTATCTGAGTCGATGCGATAATTTTTTTTCTTCATCTGTACTTAGTGAGCCGACATTGATGTATGCTAAAGTGTCAGTTATGGTGTACGTATGGTTCCGGGTATTCGAAATTCATTGTGACATTCTTACGTGATTTATTAGTTAAAGTTAGTTCAATTTTACTGAGATATGTTAAATGATGCGGGAGCATCATTAAGCGTTGCGGGGGGGATGGTGTAGCAAGTCTGTTATTACGTTGGGCGGCCCAGGGGTCACGTGGTGAGAGCACGTGATCATGGGCGCGCCCTGACGTCAGCTAGGCCACGCCCCGCAGCGCTCGCGTAAGCTCCGCCTCCAATTGATATAATATAAGGCGAGGTACGCGCTTGTTAGGCTAGAAGCAGACTCAGGGACAAGGACAACCACATCTTCCTCCGCCGTAGCTACGTAACTGGTTAGTTAGCATCATCCACTCGCATCTGTCCAGGTATCTTATCTTGTATTATTTGTATCCATTCACTGGTCTATATATATATGTATCGAGTCGTAGTATAAATAAAGGTCACATCAAACTGTATACTGAACCCTGGTCCTTGGCTATATTGGTGAGAGTGCATAGCATAGATACGTCACCTTGACGTATAGGTAAATGCCCAAATCCTACCACTAAGACCAAATGTTACAAACTTCCATATCGCATTTGTACATAACAAGGCAATCAGAGATGGCAGACTTCATCCATTTCAGACAGACACACAGACAGGTACATCAACAGGAAGACCTCCCGTCTTTTGGGTGAAAAATAAAAGCAAGCATGAGCTATTATATCAACCACTTGTACAATATTACATACTTTAGAGAGTTCTGCTCCGCCTCTCAAGAGGAAGAAAGATGATGATGTCATGATGATGATGACTTCTTACCTTGATTTTGATAGTAAGCTCTTCATTTGCTGATAATACATCCTTGTCGGTAAGCGAGAGGAAGCGAATCTTATCCAGGGCATCGGAGGAGTTGGAGATCAACTCACGAAGGAAGATCTGGAACATCACAAAAAAGGTGAAAAAGTTAATAATTGTTGCAAAGCTACAATTCAACGGTGTCTTCAATTTCCAAACTTTGAAAAAAAAAAGAGAAGATAGATCTATTGGGTATGCCTTAACAACTTGATAACTATGTTACCAGTAGAGCACGGGTTTTAACAAGAGAGATGAAAAAGTTAAACTTAAAGATACCAAAAAGTGAAAAAAATTACTAATTGTTTTAAGGACACAATTCAATGGTGTCTTCAAGTTTCAAACCTAGAAGAAAAGATAAGATATTTGGTATACCTTTAATACCTCGATAATTATGTTACCAGTATTGCAGGGGTTTTAACAGAAGTGATAAAAGTTTTTAAGATTTGGTTCAAAAAATCTTGTTACCTCCTTGTTCTTGTAGAGGGAGTTGATGATGAGCTTCATCATACGGCTGACTTCTGCCTGAAACTCGTGTTTTTCCGCCCGATCTCTCATTTCTTTAATTTGCGCCACATTTAGTCCATCCAACTTGATGGCCTCTTCTTCCCTGAAAAGTGCATTTCAAAGATACGACTTAACAGGGCTCGAAATACTGGATGCATGTGCACCCAGGTGCACCCAAAATTGGAGCTGTGTACCCAATTCTTTTCTGTGGGTGCACCCTGTGCACCCAAATTTGATTTATTTTCTTAGGTTTATGTATGAAAAGATATCAAAGTATACTAAGTAAACATCATATTCTTGACATCTAACAGTTAGAAAGCTAATAAAAATGTCTGTCATGGTACTTGTTTAAGAATTTGATAGCTTGTAACTAAGTTTTATTATTGGGTTATTTAAGTAGTGCACCCAAAAATCTTTTGGTGCACCCAATTTTTTAACCTGGGTGCACCAGTGCACCTAATCCCCAAAATGAATTTCGAGCCCTGCTTAAGAAAATCAACAAAATGATATCAAAGAAACTAGACATATCAATTTGCAAGTAAACAGTTACTGCACAGAGGAAAAATCTCATGATTCCCATCCACAAAAAGGATCAGTTTGGAAAAGGCTAAATGCATTTAAATTACAATAGATTGTCTTGAACTATGGCAGCACTTACTGTCTAATCAACAAGTAACATCAATGCATCGAAACTCTTAAGGGCTAAATTGGCACTTAAAAGAAGCTCTAAAAATTTTCCACCAAAATTATCAGATCTTTTGGTCAAATTTCAGTGTTGACATCAGCCTAAAATGTAATGTACAGAAATATCAAAGCATGCTAAATATTAATAAAACACCTTGTGGGTCTTCTGCGTTATTTAATATATGGAGACTGTATTATTTTAGCTTGCAAAATTGCAAGTTGTTTATAGTTTTAATCTGCAATACCTGACAACATTCCGCAAATTGCAGACAATGGTGTTTTAAGTAATGGATTGCTACAGCTGGATTTCTCTTTTTCCTTTTACGCTCTGGTAACCGTATATTATAAAAGTACTGTTACTCTTTATAAGTAACTCTGTAAAATATGTCCTTTGTAACTCATTGAGAGGCATGAACAAATGGCCCTGACCCATAGAAATATCAAGTACTTCCACAATACAATTGTTACAATACAAGTACGTGTATAGGACCAAATATGGAAATGTGACAATCATCGATTGATTACTGAGCCGCATCATAGACAAAATGAGAACCGAGGTCAAATCCTGGTGATGTGGCATTTCAGCAAACATACATGTATAAACACTGGTGATACTATGTATCCACAACATCATGTATTTATACTTACTATTATATGTGTTTTGATATCCTTCCCCTCCTTGATAGAGAAAACATTTCTTGTACTATGGCTATGTTGGTCTTCAACAAAGTTACGTACAATGGTAACATTAAACTTAAAACTTCCTTCATCCCTTTTACACTAATTACTTTTCAAAGTCTGCAGCTAACCCCCCCCCCCCCTGCAGTTTCAATGAAAGCTGCTTGAGGGCTCTTTCCAGACCACAAGAACTGCCTACCAACCAAAAATCCTGCCCACTGCTTGTCCAGAACACTAAATCAAACAGGAAGTTCTGCTGCAGTACCACAGAAAACCAGTAGGGGCGCAAAGTCTCATCAAGACTTACATAATGTACCCACATGCCAAATATGAGGCCAATATCCAGGCCACAGAGACACTCTCACAAATGCTGTCAAAAACATTACTTTTTTGGCAAATGGGTTAATCAGATTGAAGTGCCAAAGGCCATTACTTTAGTGCCTGATTTCCAAGCAGATGTTCGGGTGGACTGGATTGAACAATAGAGAACAAAGCCTCAATTTTTTCAACAATGTATGACTTGATTAGAAGGCATAAGTTACCTTTTAACGGCTTCGTCGTCAGTCCTGGACCCTTCAGCGTGGTCGCCAATGTCATCTTCAACTGTGGCGTCGGCATAATCATCAGCATACACTGTAGCTGTGGGGTGGGGGGCAAGGAGAAAAACATCAATAATCACCTGGTGTATTTTGCCAGCCAGTAGGTACCCAAATTATGAGTAATGAGGCTGATTAACGTGGTTGAGGCACCTCCTCGAGCACGGGACCCCGTTTTACGTCCCTCCCGGAAGACGACTTCGTGGAAAGCTTCGTGAGGCTACAGCAATCCGGTCAGTCCCCCATCCAAGTACTGTCCGGACCGCGCGTTGCTTAACTTCCGAGATCGAGGGATTGGGTGTACCAAAGCGAGAAAACTTATAAAAGATGGCAAGTCTTCAAGCTTCCAAGCGGCTCAGTCCAGTGCGTTCACACTGGCAAGGCCGTACACATTTTAATTACAGAGATGTTGATAAACTGCCCTTGGGCATAAAACTCAGTTTTGTACGCTATGTGCAAGCTGCCAAAGACCAGACTGATCAGTAATATAGTAGCAGGATTGACTCCTCTTGATAAGTGTGGTACCGTGGGTTCTTTAAAGGCTGGAGGTGTGGCTGCTAACAAATGCAGGACCTTCAGCTTTATGTCCTATCTGCGAGGACCTCCCTAATCTTAGTTAGGTACTCATTTTCACATGAGTAGAGTAAGCAGACATGTGTTACGCACCTTTCCCAAGGGCAAAGCAATGGGGCCTGCTTGGGACTTGAACCCAAAACCTTTAGGTTCTGAGTCAACAGCAAGACTGTAGTGAAGAGTACCTTTGATCTGGTTTTCATGCATTTATTTTCAGATCAAACTAATTTGTCATTTCTCGAAGGTGAGACTTGATTGATTATGAACTTTTGCAAAACGGTTTATCAAGTGCTATAAAATCAAACATTTTAAAAAAATTTGAAACGTTATGTAACTCAAACATCGAAGAGGTAAAGAGGTATTTTACAGCAAGGAGGTTTAAGGTGTTCAAAACAACACGAGTTTCATCTGATATTACCTACAGTAGCTGCAGGAAAAATCCGAACTGGCAACTCTAGGTGGAAAAACCACATTCTACACAACATTTCGACACCAGTACTGATTCATACTTTTTCGGAAACAAACAGCAAGGAAAAGAAATTTAAAGGAACTTTTAGAACCGGTACTACATTCACGCCCCCCTCCCTCTCGAAAACACACACGTGGGGATTTTACATCGAATTTCTGTCATAAAATCGTATTGTAAAATCTTGCAATAGCTCACCTGTAGCCAGAAACAAGCACAGCACTCCGAAGAGCCAATATTTCCCCGACATGGTGACTGTTTTCGTCAGAATATCTCTTTAAAAAGAGAAAAGGACGTCAACTGTGGGTCTGAGCCGCCGGGATAATCGACCACACCCGGTAGAATTTTCACGCGGTTGGACTTTGCCCAGGGGGGGGGGGGGGTTAATTGCCTAGCGAGCCGGATAATAATAATAAAGTTTATTGCAAATTCATGCCCACTGGGCTAATTGCAAGAAAAGAATGACTAATTACATGAGATGAATAAATGTGGTCTGAATACATGTAGATAAACTAAATTCTAGCATACACATATTAAGTGGATGAATATACATACGATACATAATGGGGTACTAAGTCTACGTAACTATTACAGGGTTTGACTTCTTTCTTGAAGACATTTGAAAATGAAATGCCCCATGTGTTCTATAATAGATTGATCCCTTGATGTTAGTAGGAAGAGAATCTTTTGTGGCGTTTTTAACAATGAAAATGTTGGTTTGATTTCGGTCACTCTATCAAATAGCCTTTTTCTTTCGGCTTCGAATTGGGGGCATTCACAAATAAAATGTGTTTCATTTTCAACTGCATTCATTGTGCACTGCTTACAAATTCTTTCTTGAACAGGTAGCTTTTTGTATCTTCCTTTCTCCAGTTCTAACGGGTGCGAACTAATTCGTAACTTACATATTGCTGAGCGGTAATCATAATTATTATGGTACAATAATTAACCCCCTGGGCTAAAGTCTAACCGCGTGAAAATACTACCGGGTGTGGCCGTTTACCCCGGCGGCTGGGAGCTTCCCTGGCCCCGTAGAGAGCCTGCACTAACTACGGTATAAGGCCGAGCGAGAGACTGGATTTCAGGTTAGTTCTTAAGAGCTGATGTCTGTAAAAACCAAGCAAAATCAGAAAATGTTGGCCAAACTCAAAAAATCGATTTTCCTTAAATTTTGTGTGGTGGTAGGGCCTTGGTCCAAACCTATAAAAATGGCAAAGTTTTAGATCTGCGGTCACCGGTTGCCATGGCAATGGCCATTTTTCAAAATGGCGGATTTTCACCAAGGGAAGGCCTTGGTCGCGTCCAAAATAGGCCTCCTTTGGACTCCTGTAGCCCCCACAAATTAACAGATATTTTATTGATTCTCGGATATGTTATTACCCATATTCTAATGAAAAAAAGATATATAGTGATGCTCAAAATGTTTTTGTAGTGAGGTGCAGCAGATGTTTGAAAATTATGTGTTTTCGTGAATTTCCAAAATTGACAAAAATCCATTTTTTGACCATTTTTATTGACCATTAGCTCATTTACAGGCAAATCAATTTGCTTGATTTTTGGCACAGTTATAGTTTGAACCTTTGTATACATCATATGTAAAAAAAAAATTGGCACTCTTACGTATCGGACCGTGGTGGCCCCGAAATATTTCCATTTCAAGAAAATCGTAACCATAGAATTATTCCAGGAAAAACAGTCATAGCTTACCAAAAATGAATCTCAGTTTCATTTTATGTAGCAGAGGAACTTACCTATCACTTATAAAAGCAGGGTTGTTCTAGATTTTTTTATAATTGCCTTTAAAATGATTTTTATTGAGTTTTTGGGTCATGTACACACATGTACACACATGGGTTGATAACTGGTTTGCCATATAATAGAACAAAATGCTGAATTTTGTGACTTTTTTGGGCATTTTCGGCCCCAAAAGTACATTTTTGGCTCCCCTACCCTGGTTTTACAACTGAATGACCTGGAATTCAGTATAGCAATGCCCTGAACATATGCGCACATGGATTCAATAACATGTTTTGCATACAGTACAACAAAATGCTTAATTTTGAGATTTTTGTCATTTTTTTGACCAAAAAAGTCATTTTTTTGCTCCTGTTCCCTGTTTTTTCAAGTAAATAACCAGTAAAACTTTGGTATAGGAGCGCCTTGGAAATGGCTTTTATAACCTGTTTTTGCTTACAGTACAACAAAACGCTTAATGTTGTAATTTTTGGTCATTGTTTTACCCAAAGTACATTTCTGGCTCCTGTTCCCTATTAGGCATTACAGGCAAATGACCTCCTAGACGCCTGTAACCCCACAAATTAAGAGATATTCTATTGATTCCCGTATATATTATTACCCATATTTAGTAAAAAAAGTGATAGAAAGTTATACTCGAAAGTTTTTTGTAGTGAGGTGCAGCAGATGTTAAAAGATGACGTATCTTTGTAAATTGTAAATTGCCAAAAAGTTTCAGAATTTCAGATTATTTAGTTGGAACAAGAGGGTACAGGAGCCAAAAAGGTTTTTTTTTTAAATGGTAAAAAAAAACACAAAATTCAGCATTTCGCTGTACTGTATGACAAGCATGTTATTGAATCCATGTGCGCGTATATCCAGGGCATTTCTATACCAACGTTCAGATCGTCTAAATTTTTTTAGTCGTGAAACCAGGCTCACCTCACCTCACCTATCCATTGACCTCTGTGTGGGTCGTTGGGGCACCATGACTTCGTCCACTATTCTTCTCCACCTGTCTCTATCCTCCGCCGCTCTTATGGCTTCCGCTAAGTTCAGCCCGGTCCATTCTTTTATGTTGTCCTCCCATCGTTTCTTCTGTCTTCCTCTCTTTCGGCTTCCTGGGACTGTCCCTTGTAGTATTGTTTTTGTTAACCCCGACGACCTTGCCGCATGACCAAACCATCTTAATTTGCGCTTTTTCACTGTTGTAAAGAGGTTGTCATGTGGTCCTATGGCTTGTACTACTTTGTTGCGGATTTCCTCGTTAGTGACACGGTCTAAGTACGTAATCCCCAGAATTTTCCTGTAGCATCTCATTTCCATTGAGAGGATTCTTTTCTGTAACTCGGTTGTCAATGTCCAGGTCTCACATCCGTACAGGTAAATTGACAGAGTTAGGGCACGCATAAGATTAATTTTGGATCTTAGGCATATGTTCTTATCCTTCCATATGGTGTTGAGCCTAGCTAGTGCGGCTACTGTCTGCGCAGACCTTGCTAAGATTTCTGGACGGGATCCTTCGTCAGATATGATTGAACCTAAATATTTGAATTTTGCAACATTCTCTAGCCTTGTTTCACCAAGTTTGATTGTGGCATTGAAACCGTGAGTATTGTTTGTCATTATTTTGGTCTTTTCACCACTGATTTCCATGCCAAAGGCTGTGGCTGCATTGTCCAAACGGTCCACCAATTCTATTAACTCGCTCTCTTCCCCAGCTAACCCATCAATGTCGTCGGCGAAACGTAAGTTTGTCACCTGTCTGCCGCCTATGGTAACAGTGCCTTCAAAGTCCTCTAACGCATCGTCCATAATTCTTTCTAAGAAGATATTAAACAGTGTGGGGGACAGAAGGCAACCCTGCCGCACACCAACTGTTGTCCGAAACCATCTTCCAGTGCTACCATTTAGGAGGACTGCACTTGTTGCCTTGTTGTACAGGTTTTCGAAACCAGGCTACAAGAGCCAAAAATGCACTATTTTGTTTTAAAAAAATGGCCCAAAATAACAAATTAAGCATTTTGTTGTATTGTATGCCAAACGTGTTATTGGATCCATCAGCGCATATGTCCAGGGCATTCCCATACCGAATACAGGTCATTCAGTTGTAAAGCCAGTGTACAGGAGCCAAAAATACACTTTTTTTGTAAAAAGAAAATGACCAAAATTTAGCATTTTGTTGCACAGTATGCCAAAATTATTATTGACTCTATGTGCGCATGTGTCCAGGGCATTTCTATACCAAATTTTAGGTCATTTATTTGCAAAACCAGGGTTTAATGGGCCAAAAATGTACTTTTGGTGCCAAATATTACAAAAAGGAGCCAGAAATGTACATTGGGTAAAACAATGACCAACAATTACAACATTACGCGTTTTGTTGCACTGTATGCAAAAACGGGTTATACAAGCCATTTCCAAGGCGCTCCTATTCCAAATTTTTACCGGTTATTTACTTGGAAAACCAGGGAACAGGAGCAAAACAATGATTTTGGGAAAAAAGAATGGCAAAAGTTTCAAAATTAAGCATTTTGTTATACTGTATGCAAAACATGTTATTGAATCCATGTGCGCATATGTTCAGGGAATGTGCGCATACATGTATATTCAGGGCATTGCTATACCGAATTCCAGGTCATTCAGTTGTAAAACCAGGGTAGGAGAGCCAAAAATGTACTTTTTTTTTAAATAAACCAAACATCACAAAATTTAGCATTTTGTTGAACAGTATGCCAAAAGTGTTATTGAATCCAAGTGCGCATGTGTCCAGGGCCATTCCTATCCTAAATTTCAGGTCATTTGGTTGTTAAACCAGGGTACAGGGGCCAAAAATGTATTTTTTGGGCCGAAAATGCCAAAAGAAGTCACAAAATTCAGCATTTTGTTCTATTATATGGCAAACCAGTTATCAACCCATGTGTGTACATGTCCAAGACATTCCTATACCAAATTTCAGGTCATTTGGTTGCAATACCAGGGTGCTGGGGCCAAAATATACATTGTTTTTGGTCTAAAAATGACCCAAAAACTCAATAAAAATCATTTTAAAGGCAATTATAAAAAAATATAGAACAACCCTGCTTTTATAAGTGATAGGTAAGTTCCTCTGCTACATAAAATGAAACTGAGATTCATTTTTGGTAAGCTATGACTGTTTTTCCTGGAATAATTCTATGGTTACGATTTTCTTGAAATGGAAATATTGGTTTACTCTCGGGGTCACCACGGTCCGTTCCGTAGGAGTGCCATTTTTTTTTTTACATATGATGTATACAAAAGTTCAAACTATAATTGTGCCAAAAATCAAGCAAATTGATTTGCCTGTAAATGAGCTAATGGTCAATAAAAATGGTCAAAAAATGGATTTTTGTCAATTTTGGAAATTCACGAAAACACATAATTTTCAAACATCTGCTGCACCTCACTACAAAAACATTTTGAGCATCACTATATATCTTTTTTTCATTAGAATATGGGTAATAACATATCCGAGAATCAATAAAATATCTGTTAATTTGTGGGGGCTACAGGAGTCCAGAGGAGGCCTATTTTGGACGCGACCAAGGCCTTCCCTTGGTGAAAATCCGCCATTTTGAAAAATGGCCGTTGCCATGGCAACCGGTGACCGCAGATCTAAAACTTTGCCATTTTTGTAGGTTTGGACCAAGGCCCTACCACCACACTAAATTTAAGGAAAATCGATTTTTTTAGTTTGGCCACCCTATGCTTGGTTTTTACAGACAGAGCCTCTTAACCTGCGAGGCCTTTACGCACCACTGTCTGTTATTTCATCGTGCCGAATATCGTCACCATGGCGACGGATGCGTCACCGCTACGCACGGCTTCTCCACTTGGTTTTATAACCCCAGGTTTGTGCTGCTAAATACCGCGGCTTACATTAATGCGGAACAGATATGGACTGTTATACTTCCCGTCACTGTCTCTAGCTGAGCAAAATGAGAGCAATTTTCAAAAATAAGTCAAAACCTGTTTAGAAATACCCAACATTAGTATTCGAGTAGTCTCTTTTTCTGATAATGTTTGTCACCATCCATTGCCACACGTATGTTCCCTATGTACTTGCCATTGGCCTCCTGGTATGAATTTGCAAATAAACTTCCATTTATGTTTTCAGACTTAAATGAATAATATGTTGTGAAGTTTGAGTGAATCACTACAAGCGCTGTTTTGGAAATGATTTTGTTTAGGGGGGCTAAGCGGTAACAATGGATTCGGTGCAATGCCGACGACTCCATGTACCCAGCCAGCAGATATTAACCATTCAGAACATCTAGAACGTTACTATCGTAGATTGGAACTCGTTGCACCAACTACATTGGCTAGGGTTATCCGCACTAGAAGTTAAAAGTACAGTTACACTTAGATTGGCAAAGGTTGGGTCGTTGGTCGTCGCTACCGTCGGAAACCTGACAGTGTGTATTACAGATACAGGTACAGAAGCTGATGCGTTACGCCGAAGGGTGGTTATACAATATACCAGCTACACAGCTACAGATTCTCCCTTTCATACCTACCATCTCCGTTTGACAGGATTCCGTCGGGGTCGCAGAGGTACGAGGACCTGTTCCTACCGCACCGCTCCCAGTCCGTCAGCGGGCTGGGGTACTCCTCCGCCCGCCAGGCCGCCGGAACGCGTGCCGGTGACGTGCAGGAAACAAACCCGGACTTCCCGTGGGTGACGAGAACCAAGAAGGTACAATATACTACCTGTAGCACTGGAGACATCTTGTTATCGAGCATGGAGGAATTCAAGATCAAGTTTACTACTTGGGAGGGTGAGTAAACGGGTCACGTAGCCTTCAGGTGTTTGCAAAATAAGCGGAGAACATTTACTCCTCAGGTGATCGTGACCCGTTCTCAAACGTTGATTGTCCTACGTTCGTTCGAAGCAAAACAGCTTTAGACTAAAGTCTTCAGTAGATATAGATGTAGTCATCAAATACGTACGCACCAGCTACAGACCTGGGTATCCAGGGTCGCCAGTGAAAGTACAGGAATAAGGCAATCGTCCACTCTCGTAGACTGAGGTGAAAGGAACTATCTTGCTTCGGTATCGGGACGTCTTGTCGGATGGGACGTAAAGCCGTAAGGACGTAAAGGAGGAGAAAAGCACCGCAGGCACGTTAAAGAACACATTAATTGATAAAAGTCCGATCCCGGTGTGAGTTAGTGTTAAACCTTAGAGGCCGGTCTTGTCGCGGCTTGCTTGGACTGTACAAAACGCGTGACAACCGTTCCTGGCTTCACAGAATCTCATAAACAGACAAAACAGAGCCGCTCTTGCGTACTTCCTCCCGTCATAGCTGAACTCTGTGCTGACTATAAACACAAACACACCGGCCATATAGGAGACCGGCTTTCCTAGCGCTTAGTTCAGCCCATCGGTGCAGAACGTCACGGTTAAACACACATACGGCTCACGTGGATGATAATCGTCTACACTTTTTAAAACAATGGCACTGTATCATGATAGAAGAAAAATATTCCCTCACTTCACTCAGATGGGAATGAGTACCAAGCTTCGGTTAGGGTCGGGCGTTAAATGGAGGTCCCGTGTTTGGGGGAGCCACACCTCAATTATGGTAAAGATCCCGCCACAATTATCGAAACAAGAAATCTTTTAAGAAAAGCTGTGCATTGCCGCGTATTTTATGACTGAACTGCTGAGAGCGACACCTAGCTTCTTCAGTAGGAAATGCAGCAAAAGGGGATATTGGAAATTTACCTCATTATCATAATTTATGTCACATGAATTATTGGCACATTAAACAGGTTTTGTAAAACTTTTTGACCCACAATGAATATGCATTATTTTTCATTACAAAATAAGTTCCTTCTGATGCAATTTGTGATATATCTTTATATAAACATGGTGAGTTAAAGCGTAGATTTATTACGCTGGACCACATACAGTAACATGCGTCTAGAAGAGCGTTTTAATACTCGCCTGGAATGTACCATTGTCTAACTAAGCCATGAAACTCGGCAAGGAAAGAAGGGCCTTTGGAAGGGGCTTTGGAAGGGCTGGGTTAAAAGGTCCGTCCATTGATCCAACCATGGAAGAAAGCTGGCATAAGGCATTGCCGCTGGCGCGGCAATGCAAAAAGTAGGGGTCCTTCCCGGTGTGAGTGGATCAAACCTTACAGTCTGGTCTCTGGGCTGACCTATTGAAAAGTTGATAGTCACCTGTCATGTCAATCGTACCACAAATGCAGTAAATAAATAAATAGGTAAGATGACGGATGATGAATAACCACAGTATGAATAACCACAGTTGTCAATTGGAACTTTCAGAAAGTTTATTGAAAACGTTCTGATAAAACTCCTGAAGACAAGGATCCTCCTCTCGGCGCGTTCATATAAAAGGAAATAAATCTCACATTGAGCAGACTGCGCCCAAAATGTTCGGTCACACGGACTTAGGGAAACTAACTAATGCTAGGTCACCTTTATCTGTGGGGTAACCTATATCCGTTGTATCTAAATACAGGGCATTTAGGGGTATCAAGTCGGTGGACGGTGATCTGAAACTGAAATATTTGTGAAAATTTGCATTTTGAAACCAACGTCCGTCGACTTGATATCCCCAAATATCCTGTTTTTAGATATGACGGATATAGGTTACCCCACGGATAAAGGTGAACAGGCGTTAATGGGCAAACCGACAAACTGAAACACACGGACATAAATATTTACAGTATAGTTATGGTATATGAAATACCTCTCATACGGGCAGAGCTATAACTACAGTACTGCACACCTGAAAAATACATATAGAAACCAATCATGGGACGGATATAACATATCCCAAAAGGTATGAATTTCTATATTTAGCATTTGGAATTTTGCAGGCATCATTTGGACATTGTGGCAGAATTTACATTTTCGACTCACTGACAACACTTAACAAAAAGTGACGTCTGAAAAGGAATGTTGACATACAACATGATCATACTAGAATAGTTGGCCCAAAAGTTTACAATGTAGAGTTTTAGCCACTTGTTCCCTTTATTGGTATCTTGTTTGGCTGTGTATTTCATCTTGCTGCTGCCATGTAAGTATCACATTCAATTTTGTCTTGTTGTTGAGAGGCATTCTCTATGCAGAACAGGTCAGCGATGACAGTAATTACAAAATATGCTTTCTCAGTTCACATCCTGTTATTCAGCCCATTGCAACACAACTGTGAAGTACTGTGTACAGTTCCGTAGTCTCATGTCTCTCCCTTTACCCCAAATCTGGGCATTTTGGTCAACATTAGCATATGAGAATATCTTACAACTTCGTAATACAACATTCAATTGGAACATTCAATATAAGGAAAACATCATCATATACTACATCTTCAGTCACTGTGATAATCTGTCAACAAAGGCAAACAATGATCGCACACGAGAACACACATGTGTACACGCACGTGCACACATATGTGTACACGCATGTACACACATGTAAACAAATGTGTACACGCATGTACACACATGTAAACAAATGTGTACACGCATGTACACACATGTAAACAAATGCACACCAGTGTACAATATTAGTCTAAACAAGGAAAGATCCTAAAAGGTAGTTCATGGTTTAAACCCCACATGCGCAGTGAGAGGATTGTGGGTAACGTGTCAAAGGTCAAGGCCTCCATAACATGTCGACCAATTCTTCCCAGACCATCTTTAACACATGCCCAGACGACTTTTGTATATGTCTTAGGGGCCCTCAACTTTGACATATTACCTTCAATGCACATGTGCAGTTGCAATTGTGGCTGGCTTATTATAACTACGATTATTCTTCCAGTGGTCTGTTCATTTCCTTCTTCAAACGATAAGATCTAAATAAAAACAACAGAGCTAGTGCCTTTGCTTGCAAGTCTGTAGGTTCAGAACGCACGAGGGGGCGATCAGTTACTTTGCGGCCTAACCTAGAAATAATGTGCACAATTAAGAGAAGAGAAGGGAAAGCATTTTCCAGTTCAAACACGAATGGAATCCTCCTCCAACGTTTTGACCATTTCTTCGTTCGTAAATATCGTGGCATGAGGAACACGACCCACACAACCATAGTCACGTTTAACCCTTAGGGCTTGTTTTTTTCTCGCCACTTAAATACTGATTTTGAAAAGGACGTCGACTGGAAAGTAATGACCACAATCGTTGGAAATGTAGAAGATAAAGATAGAAGATTTCATACTGCTAGTATACTATTATGCTCCGAAATTTGAGTTATGCACCTTATTTCAAGCTGCGTTCGAAACCCTTCCTCTCATGGCTGGTAAGAATGATGTGACTCTGGCGTTTCGTCTGTACAAGTTAATGTCCGTACACTTCATGTATCTCGTTCTATCATAAGTCCATTTTCCTGAGGTAAAGCATTAATCGGAACAACACTGTGTATGTATGCTACGAAGTCTTGGAATTGGATATAGGAGAATTCTCTGACACATGGCTTCTAACTGTAGTTCTGCCTCCCATCGCTAGGTGGCGCTTTTGCGGCGAGAAAACAATCCCAAGCGTGGCTAAGCTTGTATGCCCCCTAGTTTGGGATTAGCCACGTTTGGGATTGTGTTCTTGGCGCAAAAGCGACACCTACATCAGCTACACGTAGCGGCGAGAAGCAGAACTCCAGTTAGAAGCTCTGAGGGACAGCGAAGCTAAGCAAAGTAATTGGTTTGTGTAAAAGAATTATCCTATATATACTCTACCAACGTGATGAAATTATTTGCGTACGTAAGTCTTGGTTGTCGTAACGAAATGTGAGGAACCAGTTCTGTTACCACAAATGGCTCTTTTGTTTGGCTGAGAGTGCCCAGACTTGGGAAATGAGTAGAACTTAAGATTTCTGTGTATCTTAGAACGTCTGGAATGATTGTCTGACTATTGCCTTTTTGTCATAAGGACACGTGCGGCATTTTCTGTAGTGGTACATTCAAAAGGCAAAGACCCCGGGTATGCACACTATGTCGCAATGACGTATACGTGACGCACAATCATCAACAGAGCGCAGCTACTCCCCTTAATTTGAACTGCTGTCACCTATGGTATTCATGTGGGCGACACAGTCACATATGTCAATTTCTACATTACAAAAGCAACAACAGCGACCAAGGCTCACAGTTCACATGGCTTTTATAGAGGTGATCTAAAAACCAAAATGGTGGGTTGAAAACTCAATGGATGTTTCAACATTCGTTCAATTTACTTCACGGTTGCCAGAAAGTACAGTCAAATTTTAATCATTTTCCACAAAGTGATGTCGATAGTAGTGTCGTATTTTGCGATAGAAGACAAAATTATTATCTTTCTGAAGGGAGTTTAATGGCTAAAACGACTTCCCCCACGTTAATTCCTTTTTTTGCATTGCCTGTGTTTGACCGTCTTTCAGCATTAAAGAATTTGGCTGTTTTTCCCCGCGGTTTTCTCCCTACAATTGGGCAGATTTCTAACCGCGCAAGTATAACAAAACAGTTGGCCCGACGACGATTTGTTTACAAATTCTAACGGGCATTAAGCGCAGCCATTGCGTCGGTGTTCTATCGAGCGATCGCTGCACAATTCATAGGAGTCAAGCAAAACATTCTATGGCGATTGTGAACTTCAGTGACTTCTGACGATCAGTAAATTTGGGCGAAGTTTGACGTTTGCTTTAACATCATCAACAGTTCCCTGGCGTTGCTTGGACGTCGAATGTAGCAACCTTTATAAAGGTGAAACTAAACTCTACCCTACTTCACAAGCTTTGTTTATCTACTATTCAAGTGAGCTTCAGTATTCCTCATACGGATGTCACTATGACAATCTTACGAGAGGTGAAAAATCATATTTACAAATGGCTCACAGAACGTCAACGAAAATAGTTTTGGTCTTCACAGTAGATTCTAGCGGATTCTCGCGAAGTGTGTCGCTATTAATGCTTCAAAATTCGTACCTGGGATCGAGCTCGATCACTCTTATTGCAATATTGGTTCTCTGTTAGATATTCACAGTAGCTTTAAACTCTTCTGCTTTTAGTTTGGATGTGTCTGTGTTGCATCACAGGGAGATGCCTTAAAGTAGGAGGATTGTCGTATGTTGTGTTATAGTTGTTTCTCATTAAAAGTACACTGAAATTAAATGTAGACTGTGTTAAAGGAAAAAAAGTCCATCATCATTGAAAGTCCACGATAAAACATGAATGGTAGAAAATCTTCACATTAGAATCACGGTTTCGTTACAACTTACTTCGCAAAGTATCTAAGCATTTTGATCGTTTAATGAGGAAACCTTTACCTGATTTCTTCAAACACCTTAATGATTGGTATGTAACATAAATATGTTCCCATCACACACATCGGTAGCTGGAAGGTTGTTCTGCAGGTTACCTCCTCCTGTCCGATACACCTGGTTCGCGGATTCACCCTGCCTCTGAAATCCCGTTGGCCGTTGGGCGACAGTTTGGTTTGGCATCAGCGCACTTTCGTTGGCAACCGCTGGCAACGTTACCTCATAACAACAACCAACAACAACATCTCCCCGGTAGTCACAAACTCCAGGTTCACACTGGTCCTGTTGCAGTGCCGGTGCATGTGTTGGCCCACACCATTGTGTACTCCTCTCTGTGTGTTGATTGAAAATTGCTCTGTCTACTTGTTGTTGGCAGCTTGGTTGAAGATATGTACACGATACCTCCATCTTTTGGAACATCCACATGCATCTTGGTCACAAAGGTAGATAGAAAGTGTCGTCTAGTTGAATGTTCTGTTGCAGTTAGTTCATTTGGTCCGAAAAACAATGGTTGATATCGTGTGAAAATGGCGAAACGTCTCGCTTCTCCCACTCGGTCCTCCCTTGACTGTAGGCACCCGTGGTGGTGTGTAGAATCCAGTCGGTCGAGCTGCCACTCTTCTAGACGGGCAATCCCCTCAGCAAGCTGCGCTTCCGCTCACATCTTGTACGAAGGCTGTACGCGGTATCATCTATTCTTTAACATCCCTCCTATCTACGTACGGCTGTGTAAAATCCACCTACAGATCGTAACAGTGTCTTAGTAGTCTGAGTTTTCCAGTGGAGGAGCTAGCCAGGTAAAAATGTGCATCGTGGAAGGTTTTCTTGTCTTTAATTGATGATGTTGTGTTTCCCGTTGAGGAGCTGTGTAGAAAATCAGGACCCGCTGCTGGCGGAGGCACTCGGGCTCATCCTCGGCTCGATCTGCAGAGACGCGGCGTACAGAGCGTCGTCGTCAAGGATAAGCGCCTGGTCTAGCAGGTAACTCGTCACCTGGAGAATAAGAAACGGACGTGAGGATATTCAGATTGGCATATAACACTACTACAGAGCGTCGTCGACCAGGATGAGCGCCTGGTCGAGCAGGTAACTCGTCACCTGGAGAATGGCAAACAAACATTCATATAGAATCACCGGAACACACCTGGGGATTTCGACAAGGTGAAAATTCTTGATTTCGAACAGGATTGCTTTTTCATGGGAGTGGAACAGGCCATTTACATGAGAGCCCACCAACCTTCCCTCAACCGAGACGGGGGCCGATACCGACTTCCAAGCACCTTTGACCCTTTGCTGACGTCACACTTACGGTCTGGATGTGTGACGTAGGCTTTGGGTCATTTTACCTTGATAAGGATTAGAGGACTGATCGAAAGCTTGTTGGTAAGCGCTTTATTTTGTGTACGGATATATAGTTGAAAATTGTAATATGAGAAACGAACGTAAAGGTCCCCTTTTTGATGACAGATCCGTAAATAACTTGTGGTAGGGCAGCGATGGCTACAAGAAGAAATCCATGTTCTTACCTTAGGATCATATTCTATTTTGTACGGTGTCTGTTGGTACTGTCGCAGTTCCCGGATAACATGTGCAATCTGGGAAAGAGAACAGGATTATTGCAAAGACCAATTACAACTTAAAGGTAAGAGCAATAAAGGACAATATCAGCAGTTCATGTGCCTGCTAGAATTTAGGCTAGTGTTGTCTAGATGGCAATATCTCTATCTGTTTCTTGATTTTATCGTCGTTCTTTTCAATGGTTAGCGACAAATTGAATAGGTACAAAGTATAAGTGCCATCTCCTAGAGGTCTTTTGGAATTTCTCGTCCAAAAATGAGTTTGACTTCGCTCCAAACACAAACACATTTCGACAGTATTTTCATAACTATGAAGTGACGACAAGTTATGTCCATATGACATTGACTTCCATGAAAGTTGCCCTATAAACTTTAATTTCTGTGATGAATTTGCGGTCTTGTGTACGTACCATTCTCATCTTTGAAAAATTGACCAGGCCATCTTCGGTAAAGTTTGGTGCTCCGTCCTCTATGAAAGCCAAGTCTGTCAGGTACACTCCTAAGTATGGCACGCATGGAGGGTCACATCTGGAAATCCATAAAAATATAATGACTTTGACTAAAAGGTTAAGGTTGTCTCGTTTTTTTAGGGTTGTTATCAACTGTGTCTAGCCCAGCCCTCTCCTCCCACCGCCACCATTTAATTGAGTATCTTAAACAGGTACGTACCTGTGTAGTTCATTCCTCATGTTTTTGAATCTACCATCAGACGACACCAGATTCTTCAGTTTCTCTACAAGCTGTTTGGTCTGAAATATAGAAAATGAAATCATGATGCTTCATTTCACTAAAGATAAAACTCGTAACAATGTGTTCCTCAAACTATAAAAGGAAACATCCCCCAAACTGTCATCTATAAAACCAGTACATCAACATCTGCCGACGTTTCGGTGACCGTCTGTCGTCTTCTTCAGGGCAATACTGACCGGTCCTACTTCACAATGCAGCACTAGGTAAGACGGTGACCGAAACATTGACAAGTGTACCGGTTGTTTTTAAAGAGATTTGATATCCACGTTACGGAATGGCTACGATTTCTTTCCCTTTATGTCAACCACAAATATCGTGCTCATTCATTCTGACCTGTTTGGAGACCTTTTCCCATGTTTTCTTGAGTCTGTAGATGGCGCTATTCTGGAATGCCGACGTGATCTCGAGAACAGAGTTGTAGTTGTGCATACACCTGTAAAAGAGGGACATCAGCAGTCAGGGTATACTCTATGTTTACCTAATTAATTTAGTTGCTAACTAGCTTCTAAGAGAAAACACTTTGATTACAAGAGAAACAGGCTTAATTCAGTACTGTGTATCAATGTGCATCTGTGGCTGAGCGGTAATGCAACCCCGCTGCTTGGCCATCTGGATCCAATTCCGTAGACCCGTGAGCCTGAGTTCGATCCCTGGGTCGGCTCAGCTCAGACATATTGTAAGGGATTGGGGCATTCGTCTTCCGGAAGGGACATAAAATGGGGGTTCTGTGTCGAAGGAGGTGCCTCGAGCATGTAAAACAGCCTCGTCACTCAGACTGAGTACCTACTGGCATAATATTGCAATAGCACACATGTGAATAATTAACTGTTCCTGTCTTCATTTCCTTAAATCCTCTTCAAGTTTACCTTCCTTACGTCTTTATACAAAATGAACACTGTAACAACACGAAAAGTTTCCCACAAACCTGCAGATGTCGGCGACTGCCGTCCATTTCTCGATGGCACTAGCTCGTCCGGGGATGGTCGGCTGGCTGACAACTTCAGACGCCACTAGTTTACTCACCTGTAACAGAGTTGTTCATCATTGTCGGTTAAAAACACTAGATGATAACAGTTGAGTGATCAAAATCTGTGACCTTGACTCAACTAAACTCCATATTCTGTTCTACTCTACTCTACTCTACTAAACTCTATATTCTGTTCTATTCTACTCTACACTGCAGTACTCTCCCTAACTCTGCTCTACTCTACCCTACTCTACTCTACTCTACTATATTCTACTCTACTCTACTCTACTCTACTCTACTCTACCCGACTCTACCCTACTCTACCCTACTCTACTCTACTCTACTCTACTCTACTCTACTCTACTCTACTCTACTCTACTCTACTCTGCTCTACTCTACTCTGCTCTACTCCGCTCTGCTCTACTCTATTATACTCTACGCTACGCTACTCTAGGGACTGGTCGATATTTAGCGGGGGGGGAGGGCCGGTCGTCAGAGGGTCGGGTCAAAAAATTTTTCTTAGGCCCTCCCCCCCCGGTCAAAATTTTTTTCCTAGGCCCTCCCCCCAAGTCAAAATATTTTTCCTAGGCCCTCCCCCCTCCTATCAAATTTGAAAAATATTCAAGACGCAAATAAATCACCGCGCTCCCGCTTGGAAATATCCTTTACGCCATACTGATACTGGTTTTCCGTTTTTAGTCGCGAAGCAGATCTCTTACCCCTAGGAAAAAAGGGAAATTGAATGGCTCGGAGCCCATAAATATATTCTTCATGGAGGCTACTTTATTCTTTTGATATTCATAAATGATGCCACTCTACTAGTCCAAACAACACTGCAAAAGTATTTTGTACCTGGATTTTAGCTAGTAGATTTGCGCCGCTGGCGGCGCGCGCCCCGCCCCGGAGTAGCTTGTCGGAGACTATTTTCAAATAATATACATACCTTTGGGACTTGTTGGTTCTGTGGTGGCAATAACTGACTGTGACTCGGGGGAAAATGCCAACAAAAACGTCAGCACGATGCGACTAACCAAAACTGTAGTGGGGAGGGGGGCGCCGAAGCGTAAGGACGATTTTCCCACGGCGGGCCGGGGTCGACCGGTTGCCTTCAGTCTCTACCTCTCCCGGGGCGTTAGAACGCAGACTTCTACTCGGGAGATCTTTTAAAAATGCCACGCATTTTTTGTATATCCATTTTGTCGGTCAAAAATGACAGAATGGGCCTGCACATAGTAGGGATATTGCGATGATTTGAAAAAAAATATTTACAAAGTGGCACGCCCGCTCGATGTTGCAGCAACATGTTAGCGCGTATTAAAGAAAAGTTCTAAATCAAAAGGCCATTTGTACTGGTGTTCTAGGTGTACTGGCACATGAACAAGCATGACAAAGAATTATGATACTATTTCTTCGGTAACATTCACTTTTATTCACGATTCTAATTTGCAATGCCTGCAAACTCCGATCGGAATCACCCGGAACCTGTACGAAATGGCATTTTGACGGGAATTCATTTATTTTTTGACACGTTAGTTCAGATTCTTTTCTCAGTAGCTGTGCCTGTATCACAGGACTCATGAACTGTCAAGCTTCCGATTTTCATAGTTTTAAAACTATCGACAAAGGAATCGTCCTCCTGGTGCAAACTGTAAACAGACGTCACACACCACTCGTCTCCGACGTGACAAAGACACTGTCGCCTCTTGCGCCATTTTTCTTTGATTTGAGAGGCTCGAGCCGTCCACCGCGGCTCCGACATCGTTTCCTCGCGATCTTTGCCAGCCCTGACTCCACCGCTGCCCCTTCTCCTTGTCCCTCAACACTTGTAGTAGAAGCAATAGTTTCCGCGTCATCCACTTCTACTTGACAAGTCGACGCCTTGGCGAGACTTGTGTATGTTGTCCAGTCCCAAACATTGCAGTTTCACGGGTTATTCCCATAGTTCGCGCTTCTTCTTGATTGACATTTACCGCCTTTTTGGCGCCGCTGCGGGCTGTGATTGGTCGCAAGTTAATTCGATTTTACGCACAAAGTGGCACGCCCTGTCCAATCGGTACATCTAAAGACTGCAGCCAAGGCTGTTGCCATGGTAACGACACGTACAACAGCATGTCCTACGTGGGAATCGGCTTGCACACGTCTTGTACTCCGTGCTTTTGATAATTATGATAGTTCCCAAGTCGAGCACTCGCTGCTAGCTGTACAGGTTACAACAAGGACGTTGTGTAAGATTTTATAATATAGTAGTGGGGAAAGAGGTGCCCTGTCTGCAAAATTTCAGGTAGCGCAGTGGGTTTAAAATCACGTTGCGCCAAGCAAAATATTCCAAGCCCTCACGATGCGCCAAGCCCTGTGACAGTCGTCTTTTTTCCTTCTAAGCAAATTACACATTGTCGACAAAGATTTTGATCTCCAAACACACAAGTTTGCTGACGATGTACAGCGAGAGAAAGCGACATGAAACGCGGAAAGCTGAATTCACAAGTCTCACCGGCCGTTTCACAGACGGCACTTTGTCGCAAGTCATCTTCCAGAGCGTTCCAAATTATGAAAAAAAAATACGCATTTTCATGTCATTTTTGCGGTAAAATATGAGGAAAATACCGGCATGTGTTGGTGCGCAGATGTTGACTAGATATGCAAGTACGCTAAATTTTGTCACCGTGACTGAATGGTAGCATTGCAAACCGGAAGTAACGTTATATTTTATTTTTTTTTTATTTTTCCGCCCACCTCTATTAATACAAGCGTTAAAACGGTAAATGAACACTGTAACATCAATATTTTTACAACATTGTAGCGGTGTTAAACAGAGATAGAGTCAAAGGCGCGGCAGTGAAATATTACTGAGCGAATTTTCAACATGTGGAGCGGCGAGCCACCGGCCTTTTTCTTTTTACCATGTCGGGCGCCGAACCTCGGGTGCGAGGCGTCTCAAGCTTGTGGAGGCCTGGGGAAATTTTGAAATCTTGACCCTCTGAAACGCCAATTTCCGGCATTTTGAGGGACAAATTTTGCTGGTAGTCCGATAAAAATTTTTTCCTAGGCCCTCCCCCCGGCTCAAATTTTTTTTCCTAGGCCCTCCCCCCGGCTCAAATTTTTTTTCCTAGGCCCTCCCCCCTCTGACGACCGGCCCTCCCCCCCCGCTAAATATCGACCAGTCCCCTACTCTACTCCACTCCACTCCACTCTATTCTATTCCATTCTATTCTATTCTATTCTATTCTATTCTATTCTACCCTACCCTACCCTACTCTACCCTACTCTACCCTTACTATACTCTATTCTACGCTATACAGGTTTCAGTACCTCATTGAATCTCTTGCTGGTGAGCATGATGTGTGGCGCCCGGGTGGCTTTGTCAGGTTTCATCCACGCCTTGTTCAGGAACTCCCTGGGGAATGGTGACAGGTGGTTTCATCAATTATGTTAGTTTAGTACACTATTGTAGCTTTTTTTAAACTATTGTAGCTGTTAATGATATATGTGTTTATGATTTGCCATACATTTTACCTTTTACAATCGCTGTGAAATAAACTTGACTTGACTTGACTAATAGCGTTACTTTGTAGAGTCATTAACTTGGAAAATTGATAAAATCAGAAACGACAGACCTTTACACAATTATAACAAAAAACGTAGTTCTGCACAAAACTTGTAGAAACAGTAACACACTGTATTTAATGCTTGCTAAAACACTCAAGCACGCACACAAAGCGATACGGGGGAGGAGAGAGGTAGAGGAATAAGGGAAGAGGTGAGTTGAAGAGAGAGAAGCAGAGAAAATATGTAGGTGGGTGACAAGAAAAGAGCGCGTGCAAGAGGGAGGGAGAAACCATCGCGCTGTTGGTGAGCAGCGTTATTATCAGAAATCACATGACCCTAGTCCTAACAAGGGGCAAAATTCTGACGTAGCATAAATTTGTCGTGACACATTTCTCCACCACATGACCCTAGCCCAAACACGGAGCGAAAATCCGACGTAGTATGAATTCTGCGTGACACCGTTACTCACTCGTAAGGAATGCTGCAGAAGATGGTGTGGTCGGTGAGGGTGAGCTGCTCCGCCAGCTGGAGCGCTGACAGGGTCTCAAACGTCGCGCTGTCCGCTCTCTGTAACCAAAGGCAACACCAACAAAGGATGTTATTGAACTAGTTTAACTGTAATATCCAACACAAAAATTGAACTCACCCAAATTTTAGACTGAACACCACCAGTCTTTGTCAAGGAATGTACAATCCACTGCTGTCGTGACGTCACGTTATGCAAGCGCCACAGACTTCCTGCAACCTATGATCCACTTTTAACTTAGTCACGTGTTCTATCTGCATAACGTGACGTCACGACAGCAGTGGATTGTCGAGCAGTCGAAAATTTGTGTGAGTCCAATTTTTCTGTTGGATATTACAGTTAAACTAGTTTAATAACGCCTTCTACCAACACAGATGAACTTTCAAGTTAACATCGGATGTTGTTTATACATGTATACATGTGTATTTTCTGACATGTCATATATTAAAGCATTTTTCTTTGAATATGACATTGTGAGCACAGATGGCATGTTGGAAATCTAATCAATCACTTTATTATACTGTATCGACTTTTATAGTTTACTCAGGAAGTATATCATGAAAGTGTAACTAACCAACTATAGTTATACACATGTATTAGAGTTTCATCAGGTAACTTTAAGCAGCGACACCTATAGCTGCAGTACAATGTGAACCAGTCAGAATTTCCCTGAGGAAGGTGACAGACAAGGTCACCGAAACGTTGTTAGATAAAGCGATGGTTTGTTCAGTTAATTACAGAGAACTATGATAATGATAATAATGATTGGTTTATTCAAGAAACACATACACTATGTACAAGGTCTCGCAGGCAACCTCAGTTACCTGAATTATGTTTGTGCATATATAACATTATCACATTAAATAGTGCAGGTGGGTGTTCAGAGCTAAGAAAAACATTCCTCACCTTCCCAGGACTCAGGATCTCCTGCAGCCGCGCCTTGGTTTTGTCCCCGTCTTCGTAAGCAAGCGTTCTGGACAATAACATGTCAGAATAGCATGAAAGCTCATCTGTGATGATGTAGTACGTATTGAAGATTTTCCACTGTCTTACAACACCAAAGTTAGCTACCTCGAATTTTCAGTCGCACTTCCGTCGACCTTCTTCAGGATTCTTTGCGATGGGGGTAAAAGAGGCCATCTACATAAAAGCACAACAGCACACTCAACACAGACGGGGGCCGGTATCGCTTTCCAGGCATGTATGATTCCTTACTCGAATCACGTGTCTCTAAGTCACGTGATCAGAGTAACTGAATCATCACTCCTGAAGAAGGTCGACGGAAGTGCTACTGAAAATTCGAGGTAAGCTAATTTTGGTGTTGTAAGACAGTGGAAAATCTTCAATATGTCAGAATTGCTTTCACAGACTGTATTGAGACTTAGATAATAGATCTGCATCTGTTATGTTTCCCCCAGATCCATACCTCCCCCTCATGGACCCAATTAAGACCGAGGCGCAAGCCGATTTGAGTGAATATAAAAACAAAGCTTGTAGAGAAATTGCTTATATTACTAATTAATAAAGGCTGGCGATTAGCGTATTCAAATTGATAGCACAGAAATCAAAAGAAAACGTTCTGCGGTTAGAAAAAAAGGCCACGATGGCTTGTTCAAGATCATCCACCACATACGTGACATCAAAGACTTAGATAAGTACAATATTGGCAAATAAGAAAATGCAACAAAAACAACAAAATACCTAGAAAATGATTTAAGCCATGTAACATTATCTGGTTATAAGTGATAGGCCAATTTACTGCATAGGAAACAGTTAAGGACACATGTTCAGGATTGAAGCAAAAAATAATAATTTTAGATTAGAGTGTTATGGATAAAGTGCAAATAAGATGTGACAACTTGATTTATATGATGATAATTTCCTCACGAAAAATCGTGAGAATAACGAGTATTAGCACCAAATAAAGTAATAGTAATAGATTAATGATAATAAAGTATCCAAGTACCTGAGTATGTTGGAGGCTGCCTTATGCTCGCTGGCCAGCAGCCCAACATCCCCCATCATCTCCTCTAGAAGCTCCACAACCTTCGCTTTCAGGACGCTGTCCATCTCAAAGTCCTGCAGGGCAAAAGAAAGCATTTTAGATTAGTTCGCCTTTGATGTCAAAGATAAGCAAATTGCGTATGAAATCGGTACCAGCTGGACAAACTGCAATTCTCATATCTGCGTGTTCCATATGGAAGAAATGGCATCGTGACGTGTTCCTTTCCCAAAATAAATAATCTCAATACACTCATCGCACAATTGAACAAATAGAGCCGACTAGTTCCTTCAGCTCATAAATTCTCAAGTCGCACGACAAACGGAGAAAATTTTAAACCTGTGACGTAGGTGGAAATTCCCACCTGTTTATGCTTCGTCGTCCAGTGCCGCAAAACGTTCAGCACACGCGCAGTGGCTGCCGTACTGATGATCTCCTCTTTGTTCTTTCTCTGCTGTTTGAGATCTGGTGATGACGTAATGCAGCTACCGTAGCCTGGAACGGTAAAAGAAACCTTTAACCTTACCCTTTAATCCACCCTTACCCTGTAGCTACACACCTGCAGCTACCGTAACCTGGAAAATAGAAAACCTTTAACCTTTACCCTTTAATCCACCCTTACCCTGTAGCTACACACCTGCAGCTACCGTAACCTGGAAAATAGAAAACCTTTAACCTTTACCCTTTAATCCACCCTTACCCTGTAGCTACACACCTGCAGCTACCGTAGCCTGGAACGGTAAAAGAAACCTTTAACCTTACCCTTTAATCCACCCTTACCCTGTAGCTACACACCTGCAGCTACCGTAACCTGGAAAATAGAAAACCTTTAACCTTTACCCTTTAATCCATCCTTACTCTGTAGCTACACACCTACAGCTACCGTAGCCTGGAACAGTCACAGAAAACATTTAACCTTTGCCCTTTAACTCAGCCTTACCCTGAAGCTACCGTAGCTTTTTCCTTTTCACGTCAACTCGATCTTAATCTGTAGCTTCACATCTACAGTTGTTGCAGCCTGGAAACAGAAGCCTTTAACTCAGTCTCAGATCTTTAAGATATTGCCTTTGACCCAACTTTGCCTTGTAACACATGTGCAGCAGCAGTACGCTAGAAAGACCTTTAACCAACCCTTGAACATGAACTCAATTACCTCTAACCTAAGTGCCGCTGCCGTAGCTTGTACAGTCATACAAAGCTGAGCTGCTGTAAGCCCAGAGCTTACCCTGTGGCAAGACACGTGCACCTTTCTGTTCAAAATGTTACCATGGTTTTGTTAAGGTATGATTTCTCAGATGAATAATCGCATTTCCCCCGCCTTAAGAGAAATTGATAATATTGTTTTCTCTGACGTTGAAGACTAAAGCTCTGTCTTGATTTGATTTTGTCCTTTTGTGACCGCCGTATTTACATTTACACAAGAGATATTCGTTATTAACCTATTTACAAAAGACGTCATTCTTTTTCCTTTTTTCTTTGGCCACCTGGTAGGGTGTGAAATATGATAGGGGCAAGCCTGGCAATGTTCGACGGATGATCCTTTGCTAACGCTTTGTAAACATGCTGTCATAAGGATTCTGTGGCCAGGATATGAATAAATATTAGTAGGGGTGGGTACCGGTACAGTACGATACAGGTGCAGGTACGGTTCAGGTCCAGAGGATCAGGTTCATGGACCTGGACCTACGTATCTGTGAAAACTTGTGAATGAGCGATACTCAAAACAATGGTTCATTTCGCTACAACAGATTGTCCATTGGCGTTTTAAAATCTTATCCGAGTCAGGTAAACAACACTAACTAAGTCTGTTTTAGACCAAGTTTGACCGTATAAGTAAAAATAACTATCAACTTTTCTCTACCTTGCTCTTGTTATTTTCTTGGATCTGTCCACTGCCCTTTTCGCGGTTCGGTCTTCTGGATTGGTCCAACAAGAAAAAACGGTTTTGTACCGAAACGCTGGTATTGGGGTACTTCTTGAGTAGCTTGAATTTGTTTGCAATTATTACTCATTTAGTTCATACTTGTACCTGTGCGTACCTGAAGTGATAGCTTATATTCTGAACCCCCGCTGTTGCGTCAAACAACGCCCACAGTGACATGAGTAGGTGTTAATTTACTGGACACGAGGCCCAAACTCAATTGTGTCCGCTTAGATCACAAACAGCGTGGTTGCCGTGGATGCATGTACTGGCAGTTAAAGTCCCTAGTGAATAACTCCTGGAGAATCGCGCTTATCGTCTCTGCTTCTAAAGATGGAATCTAAGTGTGCTATAGCCGTGGTATTTGGTTTCTCTTCCTTTGTACGGGCCATGTCGTAAGACTGCATACAAGAGAAGCCCTATAGCATGTGCTGCAGCCACGTGTGCTAATACTACCTATCTGCTGAATCAAATAATTATATGATATTAGGTTGTATTTATTTGCTTTAATGCTACTAATAAGCCGTACATGTGGCACATCGCGTGCTTGGTTGCTAATATACGACATACCAGCAACTCACAAAACCAAGCACACCGTGCACGTTTCAAAGACATATGAACGAAAGGAAAGAAAATGCCTTTGGGTTAATGGTGCACCAGAATCGCACAGATATTGAGGTTCAAACGAACCGACACAAAGATGCCAAATTTGTCGTTAATGACATCGCTTCATCTGGTAACAGTTTGAAAATCACGTCTAGTACTTGTTAATAATGATTGGTTTATTCAGGAAACACATACACTATGTACAAGGTCTCGGAGGCAACCTCAGTTACCTGAATTATGCTTGTGCATATATAACATTTATTACATTTACAATTTGCAACAAAAACATGATTTAAAAGCGTTATTAAAGAATTAGTTTAATACTCAACTTATAAACAGAATAAAATTGCCTGATAGAGTGGCACACAATAGTTGTGTAGCTGTACGAATGTCCAAATAGTCCATAGTCCATAACATTTAAATGTTGTTAAGTAGCTTTACCATGTACGGAATCGGACTTCTTTTGTATCTATCAGTTCGTTGTACGTAACGTTAGAATTTATGTGTGCTGTAGCCGTGGCATGTGGCGTCTCTTGCTTATACCTCCTTTCCACTAGGTGCGACATAGAATTTGGCAGATCGCTCAACGAATTGCATAAAAAAGAAACGTTTTTTTTTACACTTTGTGTGCTTTTTGTTGTCCTCTCAGTCACACTTTTACCTGCTGTACTATATACCCAATGGTAAATCAGAGGTTACACATATCCTATTTAGGTCGCAGTGAGAGCGCATCAGGATCGCCGTCCAGTGGAATGGGGCCTAAGCGTGGGAAATGCTATAAGATTGCAAACAGGAGAAGCTCTGCAACATTCGTCGCAGCCACATGCACTATTCATATCTGCTTAATGAAATAAATTCCGTACCAGGGTGATTATATCTCCTATAATGCTAGAAAAGGCCGTACATGTGGCACTCCTTGTGCGTGAATGCTAACATACGAAATGGCAGCAACTTCACAAAACCAAAAAGCTTGGAAACGTATAAACAAAAGGAAAGAAAAGGTACTAGGTGGGAATGAGATCAGAAAACGCGCTTTAGTTAATGGTACACAAGAATGGCATAGATACTGAAGTTAGAACGAGCCGAGAGAAAGATACCAAATTTGTTGTTAAACATGTAGTAATATAGTCGTAAGTAGAACATAGAATAGCTTACTTATCAGACTCTTTGTATGCAACTTACTGCATTTATCCCTTGTAGGGCATGAATATGCAATAAACTTCATTGTCATTGTCATTGTCATTGTCATTGTTAAAGACACCACTTCGTCTGGTAACTGCTGGAGAATCGCGTCGATTGTCTCGTCTCTGTTGCTTCTAAAGCTAGAATCTAAGTGTGCTATAGCCGTGGTATTTGGTTTCTCTTCCTTTGTACGGGCCATGTCGTAAGACTGCATACAAGAGAAGCCCTACAGCATGTGCTGCAGCCACGTGTGCTAATACTACCTATCGTCTGAATCAAATAATTATATGACATTAGGTTGTATTTATTTGCTCTAATGCTAGTAATAGGCCGTACAGGTGGCACATCATGTGCTTACTTGCTAATATACAAAATAACAGCAACTCACAAAACCACTTAGTTTCAAAGACGTTTAAGTGAAGGGAAAGAATATATGTGAGAAGGAGATCAGCAAATGTTTTCGGCTTAATGGTGCACCAGAATGGCATAGATATTGAAGTTAAAACGAACCGAGACAAAGATTCCAAATGTGTTGTTAAAGAAATCGCTTCATCTGGTTAACTGCTGGAGAATCGCGTCGATCGTCTAATTTCTACTGCTTTAGGTAGAATTTACACGGTGCGCTGTAGCCGTGGCGTGTGGCTTCTCTTACTTCCCTTAGGCACAGGCTTGCAGGGTGATTATATTGGCTCTAATATCAGTAATAGGCAGGGCATGCGCCACACCATGTGCTTGGGCGCTAATATTCTCCATAGCAGCCACTCAAAATCAAAGGGATTGGAAGAGGCACAAATAAAACGAGACAAGACAGGCGAAGGTAATTAGGACATGCTTTTGCTTTAACGGTAGACAGTTACATAACGTATGGCACAGAATGGCACAGATACATAGCCAAAAAACGACAAAGATTTAAAAACTTTTGCTTAAACAACATAATTGAGTATTCCACCGAATAGCTGGAATCTATTTCTACTCTCAGAAATACTCACTAAGATTGAATTCTTCTAAGGTCTCTGTGTGCGCCAGACATAGACCAACAGATTTACACAGCGACAAAGTCAAAATATAAAAGTCGATATTTTGTTGAGCCAGCTAATCCTTACCACTCCGTTTGGTGTATATCGGGGCAGTGTCAATCTCCGTTTCTATAGCCCTTAGGCCACACAGAACACTACAGTTGGGACTAGTCCACTGGTAGTGAAGTGTGTTCAATTCCCATACTCTTACTCATAAGTGCTGAGTACTGAGCAGTAAAATTAGTATGTACCATTTTTCAAGTATTAAGTATAAACTCTACGACCGTACAAATATAATCGCACTCAAGCCATTGCACCAGTTAGCCAGACACACGACATTGCTGTAAAACATGCAACCCTATCGCACTCAAGCCATTGTACCAGTTAGCCAGACACACGACATTACTGTAAAACATGCAACCCTACCTACCCAACCGTGGCTGGAGCGAAGGCGTTAGGGTTGGGGGTACCGTTTTGGGGTCGGGGTTAGGGGCATGCTTTAGGGATTACGGTTAGGGGTTAGGGGTAAGGATTAGGGCTAGGGACAGGTTTAGGGCTAGGGCTAGGGCTAGGGCTAGGGCTAGGGCTAGGGCTAGGGCTAGGGCTAGGGCTAGGGCTAGGGCTAGGGCTAGGGCTAGGGCTAGGGCTAGGGCTAGGGCTAGGGCTAGGGCTAGGGCTAGGGCTAGGGCTAGGGCTAGGGCTAGGGCTAGGGTTCAGGTTAGATTTAGGTAAAGCCCA
>NC_049980.1:34409138-34411094 GCF_000003815.2 Branchiostoma floridae | reverse complement strand
GTTATGGTTATGGTTAGGGCTAGTGTTAGAGTTAGGATTAGAGCTAGCGTTAGGGTTAGGGTAAGGGTTAGCGTTAGGGTTAGGGTTAGGGGTAGGGTTAGGGCTAGGGCTAGGGTTAGGGTTAGGGTTAGGGTTAGGGTTAGGGTTAGGGTTAGGGTTAGGGTTAGGGTTAGGGTTAGGGTTAGGGTTAGGGTTAGGGTTAGGGTTAGGGTTAGCGTAAGGGTTAGGGTTAGGATAAGTGTAACGCCCTACCTGATGTGGAGAAACTCCCGTCCGAGACTCTGAGGTTGGCGGAGCCTGCTGTGGCGGCGGCGAACGCGACCACCGCTGAAGAGGTGGATCGGCGTCTGGACGGGCGTGATGACGTCACCACCACGCCGGGGGCACTCTCTGCGTGGGCGACACCACATTTGCATAATCTGCCATCAAACGCTCGTGCGTAAGTCTAGCGGCGATGCGAGCAACACGCCAAATATGGATGCTACAAATTGCACTGAATGCTGTACTGTAATATTATTTCGTAAGAGGAACCTATACTATGATATCGTAAGAAGGAGATGAACCATTCTTTTACCAATTTTACAAACACTGCACATTTTGAAGTCAATAAAATTGCGTATCCCTAAAGGCATATGAATTTTAGAATAAAAAGATAGTCATTTGGAAAATTTCAAAACGTTAGCACACTGTTAGAAGATGAAAGAGATATGAGAGTGCCGGTACTTTTGAGTTGCGGTAAATTTGGTTTAATTTGGATTGCCACAAAACAATGTCTCGTTTTATGACTACGATTTCTGCTTATCTCTATTTCTTTAACGTGACAATCATTTGTATCATATAAGCTGATCTGGACGTGTGGCTCTATCTTTTACCTAAAAAAGTGTTTGTAGTAAAATGAAAACAAAATGTTCACTTTCCCAAAACTCTACTTTGATATTGAGTTCATATATACAAGTTTTCCCTCAATCAAAAAATTGCTTTGTTGCATATTATAGTTTCTAATCTGTATTATCTTTTTTTATGTGGGCGAAGCCACACATATAGTTTTCTTACAAGTATTTCACCGGAAATCAGAAACAAATGGAAGCCTCCATGTACTCCATGTTTCAAGCTTTTTGATTGGCCTAAAGTCGCACTTTCTCGGTTGTACGTCAGAGGTGAACCTATCAACGCGCAGGACACAATCGGCATCCATTTTGATAATAGCCAATCAAAACTCAGAAAAATGGAAGCTGTTAGCAAATACTCCGCGTTCCCAGCTTTTTGATTGGCCTAAATTCAGACTGTCTCGGGTGTACGTCAGAGCTGGACCTATCAACGCAGAGAACACAAAATGTCATTCGGCATCCAGTTTTATAATAGCAGCTGAGACGCGGCAGTAAATCGGCCATGCATTCGACCAAACAGGCGCTCAAGGAAGAAGTTGCCCGCCACGGAATGAACAAGATTGATAAATTTGCACAGAAAAACATTAGCTTCAGAAAATGGGTCCTTGGAATCTTGCAAATTAAACAGTGAACGGACGTGTTCAAGCTACGCATTGCATTTGTATACATGTACCTGTTAAAATGCCGGCAATAACGTTGCGGCAAGCTTGGCCGAATGGCTAAAGCACCAGCTACTCTTGCGCTTTTTTCGCTAGGTCAACCCTGGTTCGATTCCGGGCGGGAACAACTTTCTTTTAGTTGTCCTTTTTTTTTTCTTTTTTTATATTTACAACAATTCTATCTTGCAAACAGAGCATCGTTCAGTTTACACGCCTTTTTATTTATTTTTTAATTGCCCTCAAAAGACGGCGTTTAAACGGTCGGACGGTCCATGTGGGGAGGGGGGCTCGTCAACGCCTCGGACCATACCGGCAGCCAAATACTGTATCGTCGATGTCTGTCGCCTGCGGCGTTAAAGTCAATTTGGAATGGAGGCTACGGTACGGTACCGGACCTGAACCTGATCATG
>NC_049980.1:34397080-34407961 GCF_000003815.2 Branchiostoma floridae | reverse complement strand
GGGAGAAAAAAGCGCTAGTTATGGACACGTGGCAGACCTTCTACAGACCTTGTCTGGACTATGGTTGGGCTGTGCTATCCCAAATGTGCTCTATCCCAAAAGCGCTTTTGGGATAGAAGCACATTTTGGGATGCAACAGGGAGGTGGTCATTTGTGGTTCCGACAAAGGCTGTGGTCACATTTCCAAACCGGGGCCCGGCCGGGATGTTTTCGGGAACGATAAAATTTACCGTCCGTTTTTATTAAGGAATGAATACGAATTATGCTTACGGCTAATTATCGTACGTTTTGTATGTTTTGTTGTCTTTTATATCCTACTCTTTGTTCCCAAAAGCTGTCCGACCGGGCCCCGGTTTGAAAATGTGACCGTAGCATGATTCGGCGAGTAGCCAACTTATCTTAAAATGTCGTACCAGCCGGGTTTCACATGATCATACTCTGCTTTGATGTAATCAGTCCAGCAAAAAGTAGCTAACATTTTATATCCAAGCAGTTCTGCCTATCGGCTGTCAGCCATGTGTGTATAGACCACTGTCTCGGCTGGCAGTTATGATCTTTTGTCACTGATTGGAGAGTACAGTCCAAGCTACTCCCGATCTAGCACCGGCCTTGGTTTAGCGTGTTGTCGGGAGCAAAGTCGGAAGGTGCCCAATGTGTGACAGGGGCTGCACTGTTGCATCGTTCGCATGAGCATGTGTACAAGACTAACACCGTGCGCTAACACCAGCACCGTTCCCATGAGCATGTGTACAAGACTAACACCGTGCGCTAACACCAGCACCGTTCGCACGAGCACGTGCACAAGACGACACGACCGTGCATGACCACCAGCTGTACCTGCATGCACCAGGCGAGGAGAGGACGGCGGGACAGGTGAGGACGGGCGGTGAGCAGGGGAGGGCGAGCGGCCCCGCCCACTCTCATCCACAGGCCCCGTCGAGCTGGCTGCAAATCCATGCAAATTCCAAGGTCACATACACTTGTTTTCATGCTTCGTTATTAATGCAAAATATGCCAAAAAGCAGTTATTCAAGCAACTGGATATGATTTTGGAAACGGTCAGACGTTTCAGATAGTATCCACTATCTTTCGTCAGTCACAATGCAAAATACCGACAGGCAATTCATATCAATACATTAGCGTATGAGTAGGACAAACTATTGCGTACAAGGCAATAAAAAAGAAAGACTGAGTGACTGGTGCTATTCAGTCGAACATTTGTGTGAGTCCCATTTTTGTGTTTGATATCACAGTTAAACTAGTTCAATAAAAAAGAAAGACTTCCTTGCTGTTGCCCTAGGCCCAACATACACTGCCGCTTCAAAGATAATTGTTCTTTGCTGCAGAATGGCAGCTGATGTAGGGCAGCACAAAATGCAGAAAGTTTGTCATCTGTATAGATCGTGCTTCCATGGAACACTATATATTGGGCTCCCTTGGAAATCATTGGGCTCCCTTAGAAATCAGTTTTTTTTAAACTGAAGGGACTACCGTGAAAGATTAATAAATAAATAAAATGAAAATATAAGGCGCGTTCATCTTTCTGTGAGAAAGATGCCAGCTGGAGGACAAAGCTGTTCCCAGGAGGTTTGGAGCTGCAGAAGGCCAGAACTCACCTGAGCGGCGCCGGCACGGCACAGGTAGCGCGGGGGAGGACGACCGGTGGTGGATGGGCGTTCCCAGCCGTTCCTGGGACGCTTCCTCCTTCATGTTGTCCTCCGTGATCTGTTGGTCCCCTTCGCATTTATCTAGTCGAAAGATCAAGAAAATCGTGTTACTGATAACTGCATGTCGGAAGGTGGAACACGCGCTCGTGGAAACTTATAAGATACCTACAAATTAAAGGGAACAAAACTCTCAATGCATATTAGAAATGACCTGAGCCAAACATTGCTACACAGAGAAGTCTACAGTTCATGGAGGATTGACAGTCCAAGAATCGCTGCAAATACGACGCCGAAAGGCATACGACCGGGTGGGGGGTGGTTGGTCCAAGACTACACTTTTGGATTCCAAACGAAGGTGGAGATAGAGGTAGCTACTTATTCTCCGGAGGTTGAGCGAGCAGAGGTTGGTCCGCTGGGATAGTAGTGGCCGGGAGTTTCACTATCCAGCCAGCGAAAATCCCAGGCACTACTATCCCTGCGAGGCTGCGACCCAACGTCTACTTGGAGAATAGTAGCAGTTAAGTCGGGAGAAAAACTTTTTAACATTAGGTTATTTGTGGGAAAACTCAAGACTAAATAGGGAATACGAAGCGCAAGAGTTTGCTCAATATGATTGGAGCTTGTGATCCAATAACAATCTCCAGCCCAATGATCGGATTACTGCCTGTGCGATCTCTTTTTAACCTGTTTTCAAAAACCTTTCTGTAAAGCACTTTGAAAGGGAATCGGTTTCTAAGGACTAGCCACGATAGAAAATGGAAAATATCTAACGTATTTCTGATAATGTAATTTGCACCTCCCCTAATATGACGTTTCTTCCTGGAAATGATGTTTGCAGCGTTTATAAACAGGATTCTACCCTTGCTGTCGTCATCTTCCATTCGTGACGTTTCAATATATTTCATTTTGAGTTGAGCTGCGCCCGGGTTACCTTCGTGACCTCTGTATTAGTGCAAACTGGTCAGCTCGAGACAAGACCCAAATTTTAAAGTGAGATGACCGAGACTTCGACACGCTCAGAGAGCCAGAGATCACCAGAGCCAACTACAGGTCCTGTGCTGAAAATAGAACGTCCTGGAGAGATGTCTACAGCAACCATGCACATGATGCCTTTAGATGATTGACAAATCGCAACTGAATGACTGTTTGCCACTGGGCGTATATCAAGCTAGCAAGTGCATGTTTATACGGGAGCCTTCTATGTACTGGTGCAATGACCGATTGGGTAGAGTGTTCGCCTTGCATTCGGTAGGTCGTGAGTTCGATCCCCGGCCGAGTCATTCCAAATGGTACATGCCGCTTTCTCTGCTTAGCACTCAGTATGGAAGTTGAACACAAACCACTACCAGTGGACTAGCCCTGCTGTAGTGATTGCGTTGTGTGGCCCAGGGCTAAGGAAACAGAGATGGGCGCCGCCCTATGCGCCATCAGGCACGGGAAGGGTTTAACTTTTAACTTAACTTCTATGTATGCAAATTAATGATTTATATTAGAGTCTGTAAATACCAGCTGTAAAATTGTATGTAGTCTGTGCGTCCTGTTTTAAAGTACTGAAGTCCAGGAAGATTAGCTACCTACAATGAATGAATGAAGACCTTTATTAGTTTAGTTAAGTACAATAAATGGATGATATCTAAAGGGCTGAATAAAGTATTCAAGTATCCAAGTATCAATTGATCCATGGACTCTTGCAACTTAGTTCTTCTGCCTTATGCTACTGTATATATTTGGATCTGTCATTTGATGCTACTATTGTATACTATCATTGTATAGTCTATGTTGTGCCATGTATGTATTTTTATGTGCGGGAGGGCAGCCTTTAAATGTGCATTTTGCACCTGTTTTTCCCTCCCCTTCACTCTGTGATAAAGAAATGAATAAACTTACTTCTTCTGAAGCTTCTTCTGAGCGGATGTCGCCTGATGTGCTCGTTGGACTCGAACGCGCGGCCGTTGTCTCCCCTGTCCTCCGACAGGATGGTTGGCAGGGTGGTGGTAGAGTGCGAGCGGACCCTCTTGGTGGAGGCGTGGTGCTCGGGGATGGTGGGAGGCGAGCCCATGTCCGTCTGCAGGTGGCTCCCGGACTGCTCCAAGGAACTGGAATATAAGAATATAAAAAACATAAGACTCATGAGAGCGGACCCTCTTGGTGGAGGCGTGGTGCTCGGGGATGGTGGCGGGAGGCGAGCCCATGTCGGTCTGCAGATGGCTCCCGGACTGCTCCAAGGAACTGGAATATACACTGACATCCTTATTGACACGACAAAAGTACAGCTACTTTCGTCTTTTGTATAACGACTACTTACAGTACAACTAAACAGAATTTCTACAGGTATGAATAAGTCAACATATTGGGTCTAGAAGGCCATTTACACTACTGATTCTACAGTGTAAGCATTTGTGGATATATTTGCCTACTTGTACACAGTGAGGACTATCGCCTCCCAGAATGTACGGTCAAACCTGCCCAAGACGGCCACCCGGGGGACCGGAAAAAAGCGGTCGATTTGGACAGGCGGTTGCTGAGAAGAGTATCGACTCAAAACATGCCCGATGCAAAGTACAAATGGTTTCCGTTGTGTTTAATGGCAAATAGCAAGCACACTGCAAATTGTAAATTTAACCCCAAGCTTTTATCGAGCTTTTATACGATACAGTGTTTTAAAGCACAATATTTGTACAGTACTTAACGTTTTAGACAGTAAGGGAACTTTGATGCTGCCAGTTAACATACAAGACTTTATGCTTCGCTGTGTTCTTGATCGCCATATCTGAAATAACCACGCTGCATCTTTAAAATTCGATGCCCGTTACGCCCCGTAGCGTACTTTCCCACGGGTGAATGTACAGTACAGTTGGACAAAAGCACTAAAACAGATCTTTCTTTAAAACGTATGTGGCTATAGTATACGTTTCAGCATTCGTTCACTTTATAATGATATAGATTAAAAAAAAATGACTTCTGTTACAACTAAATTCAAATGTTCTTACAACGAAATTTCCTCCAATATTACAGTAGACTGCCCCATTGACCCACCCATTGACCGCCGCCATCCTTATTCTAAACATAATATCGTAATGGCAGTAAAACTCCGACGCAAACTGGCCGATTTGGGCACAAAATCGCGCTAGTTATCATCAAAAATGCATGAAACCTCAATTTTGAAAATGATGCGGTCGTTATGGCTCCCAATTTGGGCCGGTCGCGGTCGCGTTGACCAGGTGGTCGTTGAGAAAAGGTCGCTTAATGCTTACGTCAATGGGGAAAAAAATCGGGACCGAGAAAAAGCGGTCTTTATGGCCAGGTGGTCGCTGAGAAGAGGTGGTCGCTCGGGCAGGTTTGACTGTAGTTGAATTTATCTATAAAAATAGAGCTCGTAGTTGGAGATAATTAGATACGCCGAATAACAGTTACTGAACCAATTATCAGAAATTATCAGGAAGAATTTGCTGTTAATCACCTCTATTTGTGCATCAAAGATAGATACTGGACCACCCATGTGTGAGCCTTAAGGGCTTGGACAACTCTTCACGTTGCATTGACTCAGGCAAAATAATTTAGAGTCTAACCAACCAACCAACCAACCAAGCAGCCAGCCAGCCAACCAACCAACCAATCAACCAACCAACCAACCAACCAACCAACCAACCAACCAACCAACCAACCAACCAACCAACCAACCAACCAACCAACCAACCAACAAACAAACAAACAAACCAGCCAGCCAACGAAATAAACAAACAAACAAACAAACACAAAACAACTCCCAAACGCCAAATGAAGTCTGTACCTGTTGTGTTGGAAGATACAGCTTTCCGGTGCCCGGTAGACCCGGATCAGGGCCTCCAACACTACGCTGCTGGAGGTGAAGCTTCTCATGATTAAACAAGCAAACAAACAAAAAAAACAAAAACAAATGAAGACCTTACCTGTTGTGCTGGAAGAGGCAGGTTTCCGGTGCCCTGTAGACCCGGATGAGGGCCTCCAGCACCACGCTGTCAGATGTGAAGCTTCTCATCAATAAACAAACAAACAAACACACAAACAAACAAACACAAACAACTATGTACCAAATGAAGACCTTACCTGTTGTGTTGGAAGAGGCAGGTTTCCGGTGCCCGGTAGACCCGGATCAGGGCCTCCAGCACGACGCTGCCGGACGTGAAGCTTCTCATGAATAACAAACAAACAAAAACAAATGAAGACCGTACCTGTTGTGTTGGAAGAGGCAGGTTTCCGGTGCGCGGTAGACCCGTATGAGTGCCTCCAACACCACGCTCCCAGACGTGAAGACCCGGTACGTGTAGAGGAAGGTATTCAGGAAGTCGATACTGAGGAAGCGAAGGTCCGTCAGCCGCTCCAGAAGCCTCTCTACAGTGGCGTATCGGATCTGAGGGACCTGAGAACACAACGCAAATGCACATAGCATGAAAGTTCATCTGTGTTGGTTGGATACATATAGAAATTGCTAAACTTTCTTTCCAACACTGAAATAAATACAAAAAAAAATCAAAATATACACATAGAGTCTCCGGGACATTCCATTTCGTTGGATAAAGTCAAAATCCTAGACTCGGAACAGGGTTTCTTCGCGCGAGGAGTGAAGGAGGCCTATGTTGTGTACCTATATTGATTTCAGTGTTGGAAAGAAAGTTTAGCAATTTCTATAACACAAATGCACATAGTTTACTTTAATCGAACTCCATCTCGAAACAGGCTTGATCATATTGATGGACGTATCCCTATGCGCTCTATCTGGGACTTGATACAGCACGTCATGAAAAATAAATTATACCACTGGATAAATACTTTTAAGAGTCAGACACAGCTTAAAATCCACTAGCTAGTTTCCTGGCTGATAATGGGTCCGAAGACAAGTATAGCCTGATAATATATCTAATGTATAATAAATGAGTATCTGAAACGTTTATGTAAATGGTTCACAAGGGCCAAACAAATCGTGGTAACACTGGCTAGGTGGTCCTTGTGTAGACATCCTCAACAGTATCCTAACTTATAATTCAACATTTTTCTACCCATAACAACCACCCGAGTGAAGTGAGCTGCGTCGCACTCACCTTACAGGAGTTGAGCGTTCTGCTGAAGCGGATATCCACGTCGTCATTGAACAGTCGCGCGTCGGTTCTGTTATAAAACATACCGACACGTACATGTCATTTAAACGTGTTTCTATAGTAAACAGCGGAAAAGCATTCACTGTATGTATGTAAATACTTTACGTTTTGGACCGCATCTGTAAGGAGTGACACCTGCTGCATGCTAGCTGTAGTGCAAGGGACTATGTAGGGATGTAGTAATTTTTTCATCAATGATATTCCCGTCGCCATTAAACCCTTGTCCTGCTGAGCCCATTTATATACGGGATGGACATATTTAACCCTTGTCATGCTGAGTGTGTGTATTGTTATGAGTTTGGGGTAGTCCTCGTGTAAAAGTTGCATACCACTGCAAAGCCCATCGAATGGGGGAGTAAATCTGCAGCGGCAGCACAGAACAGTTTTTTGTTTTTAAATTTATCTGATAAGTAAAACTTGACCTGTCCTAGAGGTTAAATTGGCTAAAAAAATGCCAGCAAGAACAGGTTCAAACAATCATGCGTCCGTTCTTTAAAATAGTATCGACAAGTACACGTCAGTTGAAATAAAACAATTCTCATTGTATGTATCTATTGAATGAATGTCACAAGAGTAATAGTGGTGGTTAGATAAAGACAAAGGCTTTTGCTTCGCTAGATAACCACGTCAAATCACAAGAGGCAGCGTGGGTGCTACCTAAATCTACCGAAAATGTATCAACTTGATTGACTAACTAATACCTTTAGTAGCAAATGTCCCTCTGTCCCTCTTTTCAAATGCTATTCAATTATTTATGTTTTACGTAAGCTTTATGTAAGACCCTTTCCAAATGCCGCTATGGCGTCAAATATGTCAGAGGCATCGGTTGTGACGTAACTATTTTTGTATCCTGTATTTGTTACGTAAGTTTTCTGTATTATGTATCTTCACACGCCGTCGATATGTTGACAATGTATCTAATTCTAGCACCATAGAATTATTTTACAACATCTTCAATTTCAACCCATTCTTTAAAAAACTGTATGAAGAATTAAAGATTCAATTTAAGTATCGCCTTAGAACATGAAGCTATAAACGTTACAACCTCCGGTAATTATACGTCTATGAAAATACCGATACCTTAACACAAAACAGGAGAGAACATCACAAAAAGGTGCAGGTAAAGGTAGTCTTTGTTCCTACCCATCCCCGTCGGAGCTGGACCACTTTTCCTACGCAGTAAAGACTCTGCCCATATCATAAATAAATGAGAAACCGGGACACCGGGATTTTGACAAGATGAAGATACTTGATTCCGAACAGGATTACTTTCTCAGGGGAGTAAAAGAGGCTATTTACATCAGAGCCAACCACCTTCCCTCAACCGAGACGGGGGGCGATACCGACTGCCAAGCACCTTTGACCCTTTGCTAACGTCACACTGCCGCTCCGGATGTGTGACTTTGGTTTGGGTCATTTCAACTTGATAAGGATCAGAGGACTGATCGAAAGTTTGTTGGTAAGTGCCTTATTTTGTGTACGGATATAAGGTCTTAAAATTGTAACCTAAATAAGAAACAGGCCATCCTTCCTCACCTAAAATAAACAAACAAACCTAAAATAAACAAACAAACAAACAAACCTGATGTTCTGCGGCATGAGGACTGAGGACACGTCTTCCGTCGCGCTGTTCAGCAGGCCGTGGTAGTGGATGTTGTCGATACACTGCGTAGAGAAACACACACGTTCAAGCGTTATACAGGGTCGGGTAACATTCGACTTACGATCGTCGCACGATTGTCGTATAATCAGGGCACTGTCACATAGGTCGTGCGATCGTCGTACGTCTCTTGCTTATATTTCGTTTTTATTGTATGCTTGTTTCAGACTCCAGGACGAATAGTGGTACTATATTGGTGGTATCACTGGTAGTATCATTGGTGGAGATCCTAATGAAACCATAAGACACAAAGTGACGTCCCTGGGTTGATATGGCTACACCAGGCCGCCTTTCTCCTGGGTGGTTGCCGCCATAAGGACGTACACGGCCGGCGGACCCTGCTTACTCTCCACCGTCAGTTTGAACGCCAAGGACTCATTCTCGCTGCTTGTGATGGTGGAGTCTGCGGGGCGGTAAAATCGACTATGTGAAGTGTTGACAATACATTACACTTTCATGGCGTTAGGATAGGGTCAGAGTTAGCAGTTAGGGTAAGGGTAAGGGTTAGGAGTTGGGGTTAGGGTTAGGGTTAGGGTTAAGGTAATGGTTAGAAGTTGGTGTTAGATTTAGGGTTAGGGTTAGGGTTTGGAGTTGGGGTTAGGGTTAGGAGTTAGGGTTTGGGTTAGGGTTAGGTGTTTGAGTTAGGAGTTGGGGTTAGGAGTTAGGGTTAGGGTTAGGGTTATGTTTTAGGGTTAGGAGTTTGAGTAGGGGTAGGAGTTACAGCTTATCCTCGCTGTCCGTGATGATGAAGTCTGCGGAAAGTTAACATCAGTCTTCACATTTCTGTATTTGGTGATTTATTTGAAACTTTATGCAACAGTGCTGTGCACTTATTGCTTAGACGTTCCCTCTTGCTGTCGGTTAAAATCAAATCTCACATTCCCATAACTGAGCAATACTTACTCGAAACTAAACTGATTTTACCACCAAAACCTAGCTGACGTAAGCTGTTTTCGTTTGCTGTGATTTAACTGTCCAAATGTGTTCGTTTGCATTTTGCTTGAGTGTAGCACGACTGTGTACTGTATGTTGCAATGAATAAATAAGGTAAAACAGTATAACATGCGTTTACTCTAGTCTTAAAGCTATCTTTAAAATATATCTTATTCAATGACATCAAGTGACACTTGTATGGCAGCCTTGGGAGTAGTTACTGAAGTGACAATAATGAGGTAGCCATGAGTGTATTTTTAAAAATGACTCTAGTTTGGTAGCATTGGGTGTTGTTGTAGAATTGACGCTAGGGAGGCAGACATGAATGTACTTGTGGAAGCGACACTGGTGAGGTAGCCTTGACTGACACTAGTGAGACACCCTCAAGTGTAGTTCTCCTGCTGCGCTACAAGGTTACTGTACTAACATCACCTTCAAAACACCTTAGATACAGGAATGGACGTCTAATTGGCTGTATTGCCAGTCATGCTGAAGGCAAAGGCCGCTTCGGTGATCAAACCCGGAGGCTAACAGCGCACGCGTGTTGTTCTCCGGCACGTGCTTCCCCACTCAGGGACCGGATGTGGTGACAACACATCCTGTTCACGTGACAACACCTACTGTTCACGTGAAAACACATCCTGTTCACGTGACAACACATCTTCTTCACGCTGAGGTTATGCCAAGGACAGCTATTAAAAGCCCTTCAAGGTTTATTACAAGCTCGTCGTCGATACATTTGACTTTAAGAGAAGGGAGGTTACAGATTCCTTTATCAAATGCATCCTCACCTCTGATAACAACATTATTAAACAGATAGACCACATGTAGTTACAGAAAAATCTACTAGAAAATTAATCTAAATTTAACAAAAGGACTGCTGTGGAAAGGCCTTCAGTATTTACAAGCTGGTCGTTGATACATTCGAAGCCAGGAGAAGGAAGGGGACAGATTCTTTAATCAAATGCATCCTCACCTCTGATGATAGCATTGTTAAACTGATAAACCACATGTAGTTACACATCTACTAGAAAATACCATAGAAGACAGATTGTTGAAAAGCCTTCAGCACTGACAAGCTCGCCCTCGATACATCTAAAGCCAGGAGACAAAAGGTTAACAAATTCCTTTCCCAAACGAATCCTCACCTCAGATAATGGCATTGTAAAATAAGTAGGGCTTCATGTTATTTTGGACGCATGCCAAAAAGCAGTTACTCAAGGTTATAATTTCGAAATGATCAGACATTTCAGATAGCATCCACTATCTTTCGTCAGTGTCACTGACATATCTTATCACACGGATGTCTAATCTTCATCGACATATATTAGATGTAGTTACAGATACATCCATTAGAATATAATATAAGATATAAGACCCACCGCCCAAACTGCACAATAAATGATACCCTAAACCCTCTCTGACGGTTTCAATTGCAACTTAATTGAAATGCATAATTTCTGGTAGCGCTGCCTCTACCAGGTCA
>NC_049980.1:34359342-34396872 GCF_000003815.2 Branchiostoma floridae | reverse complement strand
ACCAGGTCAACCAATAATTATTCTTTAGCCACAACTGGGTTATGTTAAATATTTCAAAAGTGATTTAGAAATGGACCTGTTGCAACAATAGCTAGATAAAGATGAATCAGTAAAACGTGACAGAAGCTGAAAACGTTTTCGGACCCATCACACTTCTTCCGAACCATCCCTACCTAACATTTCCACATAATAATGTTTACAGCCACTTCTACACAAATAAAGACCAGCTGATCAAGACTGGTGGGCGTCAGACTCACCAACAAGCTCGGTTCTTGTCGCTCTGAATATCTTATATGAATTGGCGTTATCTATGGATACAAGAGCACCTGTTGAATTAATGAACAGAGCCTGCAAGGCTTAGTTTGCAGAGAGCGTAAGATCAGAACATTCACGTATTGGATAAAACACAGTTGACTATTGTATTGTTTGGTTTCATTTTGTACCGATGAAGGTAACAGACAGTCACCGAAACGTCTACAGAAGAATAAAAAAAGGCTGTGAAATGGCGAAGACTTTGATCGACGGTTGAATATTCTAGAAAAAGTGCAAACCAGGTAATGATAGGGGAGACAGAATTGTAAAATGTAGTAAAGGAAAATATTTGTAGGATATGAAAATATTTGGCTTCAGCACGATACGATCGGATCAGGCACACAATTGTTGAAGAAATACGCACGAGTCTTGCAAATCACGTCCTTGACCTTCGAAGGTGAAGATGGGGCACGTAACAGGTAGGCAAGAGCGCCCCCCTCCCACCCCAGCAATACCTGTCTTTACTCTGTTGTGACTTAACCAGGTTTCCTGGACTGGTAGAGTACCTTGCTTCGTCATCACCACCATACATATCCTGCTAGATAGAGAGTACAGCGTGTGGATATATTATAACATCTCTTACCTCTAACCTTTCATTGTGTAAGGACGAGTTATAGAACCGTTATTCACAATGCTCTTTCCCTATGTATGCAGGATCTCTGCACCCACAGTTAAAGCTAGATACTGCTCTATATCTCAGTATACTTCACAGAACGCAGTACCACGACGAAATGAAGACCCATCACTTCATAAACACAACATTCCAGTACCAATGTAGTTCCTTGGTACTATATACCATTATTCACAATGCTCTTTCGAGTTTCCCTACAGTGTCTGCAGGATATCTACACACACAGTTAAAGCTACATACTGCTGTACATCTCAGTATACTACACAGAACTCAGTACCACGACGAAATGAAGACTCAGCACTTCATTCCAGTACTAATGTAGCTCCATGGTAATATATGCCATTATTCACAATGTTCTTTCGAGTTTCCCTATGTATACAGGATCCCTGCACCCACAGTTAAAGCTAGATACTGCTGTACATCTCAGCATACTACACAGAACTCAGTACCACGACGAAATGAAGACTCGTCACTTCATAAACACAACATTGTCGTATCAATGTAGTTCATTGGTACTATGTACCATTATTCACAATGCTCTTTCTTTCGAGTTTCCCTATGTCTGCAGGATTTCCACACCCACAGTTAAAGCTAGATACTGCTGTACATCCAAGCATACTACACAGAACTCGACGAAATGAAGACCCAGCTCTTCATAAACACAACATTGTCGTACTAATGCACTATATACCATTATTCACAATGCTCTTTCGAGTTTCCCTATGTCTGTAGGATTTCTACACCCACAATTAAAGCTAGATACTGCTGTACATCCAAGCATACTACGCAGAACTCAGTACCACGACGAAATGAAGACTCAGCACTTCATTCCAGTACTAATGTACTTCCTTGGTACTATATACCATTATTCACAATGCTCTTTCGACTATCCCTACAGTGTCTGCAGGATATCTGCACCTACAGTTTAAACTAGATACTGCTGTACATCCAAGCATACTACACAGAACTCGACGAAATGAAGACCCGGCTCTTCATAAACAGAACATTGCCGTACACCGTGGCCAAACCACTGAGCTGAAATCTCTTCGTCACCCGATCTGACGAGTGCTCACAAACGACCCGACCACATGCATGCATCTCCATAATCAGTCACGTTTCGCCCCTGGCCATGGCCTGCGCGCTGCCACCAAGGACATGGTGAAGAGGAGTGGGTAAGCCAGGAGGGGAGACATGTGTTCGCGATAAGCTAATTATTAGTATACACACGTAGCCATGGCAACGCAAACAACACAAACGGCTGCTGTGTCGTCACGAGCTTTAGGCTAAATTGGAACAAATGGAAACAAATAAGCTTTGGTTTCTATCGGACTTTTATTTCATTTTATGTTCCTTTCATAATTGTATACTATATCATGTTACTATCATCATTGTATTTCCATGTATACCTGCAATAAGTATTCGGGCATGGATTTGCAATAAAGATATCATTATAATTTTGTGCTGACATAAGCTGTACTGTATTTTGCGCTATCGTAAATTTTGTTTCTACTCCGTGCGACTATCGGCAAATCCCTAATTGCCGCCAATTGATTCATGCAAAGATTCATGCAAGCAGAGTATAAGTAGCTCGAGTTTGGTACTTTTATATATATATATATGTAACATTAACTTTAGAGAGTAAGACAGAAGGCTTTGGTAAACATTGCAGCTAATCATCGCATGGTTGCTAGTGCCACGTGCCTTCCTGTACTTTGAATGTCTGATCCAGCAAGGTTGCAGACTGAATGTTTTGTCAGGTGAAGGGCAAACCAGCTGCAGTTAATTCTCCGGTGGACAACGTGCGTACCTGTGCAATTATCCATCCCTCTGTCTATCAAATGGTGCGAATTACGCACATTCGGTACTTCAGATGCTAATATGATAACTTCGTGAGATCCCAAAGACGGTTAACAATCACCGGTTACGTGGTTAGAGCTTCGTATGCAAGCAGAAACGTCCCCTAATGGAAAATGTGGCTCGCCATGCAGCTTGAAACTAAACTTATGTTACTGCTGATTCAGAAATGTGAAGCAGATTGGACTCATTCCTCAAGCTATCGACGTCTTTCGCACCACAGTCGTCCTCCAGTAATACATATGGATACCATCCTCGGTGAGGTGGAAGAAGTAGACCTGCTAGGCCTTACAATAAAGAGAAAGCTGACCTGGTCACACCACATAGACAAAATGTCAACTGATGTTGGAAGACGACTTGGTCTGCTAAAAGTCTCCCCATACCTATGTCCTAAACAGACAGCCACTAGTTACAAAAGCATGGTTCTGTCTTCAATGGAGTACGCCTCTGCTGTGTGCATGGGTGCATGCGCCACATCCCTTAGTTCGCTAGACTCCGTACAAAAAGGGGCAATCAAGATGATCAACCTACCACAAGACTCATTGGACAGTATCCAGATCCAGCCGTTAGAACAGCGGAGAAATGTTGGGACCCTCTCACTTCTACACCGGATGTACCACCGAGACGCACCAACACTACTGAACAACCTGCTACCTGAGCCCTACGTACACCAGGTACGAGACACACGTCTACCAACCCAAGACCTGTCAAGTCATCCTCCTCCTGTCACAAAAACCTTTCTTCCAGCTACCGACAAGCTATGGAACTGCTTCCCTCAGGACATTGTAGATACTAGAGACTTACAGAACTTCAAACGAAAAGTAAATGCCCACATCACCGCTACTCGCCAGCGTGCTGTATTGTAAAATGTTATTCAATTCAGCATAGCTGCTAATGATGAGGACAGCATACTAGATAGAAAAACACGATGCCGGTTACAATGCCTGTTGTACATTGGACACGAATAGCTCATCTGTACCAGTCCTCAACCCAAAGTAAACTCAACAAAACGACGTAACGAGCACCTTCTTGGCATGCGCAGCCTCTTCGGGTTCGGCTCGTTTCTGGTTTATATTGTGCTCTTTTCTCTGGTTATACATCAGCGTTTTGTTCTTGTATCTTGTGTTCTTGTCAGCTGATTCCATATTAAAACCGGAAACAAACACAATTGATTCAAATAGAATTCAATCTCTACAACTGGATATAAAAAGAAAAACTGGTTGAACAATGTCAATTCACCGTTCAACCAGTTTTCTTCTAGTTAGCTGCAGGGATTATGTGACGAAGAGATAAGCTATAACAATAGCCCGACTCGTAGAGCCTGCTAGTGCGGCAAACCTGACGTCCTGTCTGTTCTGGTGAATTTCCTGATGAAAATTTATCTTTCATTCATATTCCAACTAGGTCTAAGACTTATTTAATCTGTACAACTGATGTACTTCAGGACGCTTCGAGTGACATCCATCAAATCTTCTTTAACCTCAATAGAATGAACCAGTAAAGATGAAGAAGAGTGATGGATGTAACTCGAAACGTCTAAAGGTAGTTCCCGGAATTTCATCCAGTTGTAGAGGTGGAATTGCCCTTAGATATCCTTTCTCTGGACGTCTTTATACAGTTTTGAAACGTTAGAGATTTATCCCTTTTTTTTTACTAAATGGTCACCACGTAACAAGGCCTGAAGGCCACTCAAGGTTATGGGTGTACATGATTGGAACTGTAACAGCAACTCTTCGCCCTAGGTCAGAAACATCATGATTGAGACCAGCCCAATTGCTCACTATGAGTGAGGACTAACTGACCCAATAGGCGAAGCAGGGGTTACGAGGGCTGCTCGGGAGATTCCCTACCCCTATTTTGGCCGGAATGGTTTGATCCGCTCGGGTGGATGTTCGCACATGTGGCGGGTTCTTTAACGTGCATAGGGTATGACTCTCCCCATACACGGGACCTCCATTTAACGTCCTATCCGAGGGACGACTCATTTTTCACTTGAGTTAAGTGAGGAAAGTCGTGTAAAGTGCCTTTCCCAAGGGCACAAGACCGGCAACACGGCAGGCGGATTCGAACCGGCGACCTCTCGGTCACGGACCGAATACACTACCACTGTGCTACGCGGCCCCACACCGTTGGTCTTTGAATAGAGAACATCGCATGTACATAGTCAGTGAAGTCCGATCAAGTTAGAACCAAGTCAATATGTAAGCAACTAAAGCTGGTAGTTTCGTGCCCACTCACCAATTGTGCTAAGAATAGAACTATCATCTGATGATTTTATCCGTCTTTTGCCTTTTCAGTAGATTATGCTGACAATCTGTTCCGGGTGATGAACTTAGGTACATATGCATGTAATTGTCATGTATACTAAACAGAATATACAACATTTCTTATGTGTTGTTACAATACGTAAATATTGTCTGCATTGTCTTTAATTTTCAAATAATTTTGTGACAGTCTTTTTAGAGATCCTGAAATACTTTAATCTACATTAAGGTATGTTTCTCTGTCAATGACACTCTCCTTACGCACAATTTACAGTTGAATATTTCGGTATACGTTCTGACATTTCCTCTGATGAGAGATCAAATCTGCTAATCACCTTCCGTGTCCGACATGTTCGGTTTGAGTAACCATGGGAACCTCTAACGGGTGTAACTCTAGCTGGCAGGGGAAGACCTCATCCATAATTACATGTCTGACTGCAATGATAACAACTGGCTTTATTCTTCATTGCTTAACAGATCTCAAGGCAGTGGACTCCACAAACATATCTAAACATATCTTTGAATGTTGTAACTCTCACAATGCAAAGATGGGTACTAAATACATCAAAGATTATTTGTTATTAGAAATGATACGGAAATCCGTGATTAGTCCCACCGGATTGTAACATAATATTGTGGATGTACTGATAATAGTACGTAGCTATATTTAGACGTTACATTGAGAGTTATATAGTATTAATATTTTGTAATTGTCAATTCTCGCTAGAGAAAACCTTATTCCAAGTAAGACCCAAGTTGCATGTCTTGCTTAAAGGAATGACAACTGGCTTTATTCTTCATTACTTAAAAGATTTCAAGTGTCTCGGCATTACAAGCAGATTTGAACAAATTTATGCACACTCACTACTTTGTTAGAGAATATACGGACATCCGCGATTGGAACTAGCGGTAACGTAACATAACATTATGGATGTACATCATTGCTTTTACGTTAAGGTTTATATCTATTTATATTTTATAGTTTATCAATTCTAGCTGTGTAGGACCTCATCCCAAATTCTGTGTCTTGCTTAAATAATGACGACTGATTTCATTAGATAATCTTCATTGCTTATTTGAAGAGATTCGATGCCAGAAGCAGTTTTGAACATATCTTTTGGACGTGACAACCCTCACAATACAAAGATGGGTTAATACATCAAAAATTATTTGTTATTAGAAATGATACTAAATCCGCTATTAGCTCAACCGGATTGTAACATAATATAGAATTATGTATGTACTGATGTCAGCCTTCATTGCTTAAGATTTCTGTTGTATTTCTGTGGGTTTTTTTTGTAGAATGTCCATTCTGTGGAAGACCTTATTCCAAATTCCGAAATTCCGAGTCACACTAAAATAACGGCGACTGGGTTTAATCTTCATTGCAAGTCGAGCAGATTTGAACAAATCTTTAGATGTGACAAATCTCACAATACAAAGATGTGTAAATACACCAAAGATCGTTTGTTATTAGAAAAGATACGGAAAACCGCGATTATCCCCGCCAGATTGTAACATGATATTATGGATGTAATCATGTAAGTCTTCATTGCCTAAAACGTAGCTATATATAGAATTTTACATGGAGATTTATATCGTATTTCTATTTGTAGTTTGTCCATTCGAAGCTGTGGAGGGGCTTATTCTAAATTCCATATCTTGCTAAAAGAATCGCGACTGGCTTTCTTTTCTCACTAACACATTTCAAGAGTATCGACATCACAAGCAGATTTGGACAAATTTTGGATGTGAAATCTCTTACAATGCAGTAATGTGTAAATACATTTTTAGAATTACCTTGTTACTCAAGGAAACCCACGACTAGCCCCAATTGATTGTAACATATAATATCACGGTTTTGTTAATTTCATCATTCATTGCTTAGTAAGTAGAAATTTTACATTAAGATTCATTTTTTTATTTTTCTTGTTCTATTTAAATTTGTAGCTTTACGATAGCTGTTGTATATTTATTGCTAATAAAGCCATACGCGTGACATGTCCAAACTGGTGTGGCCACCAGTGGAGTCATCTATATGCACGGCGCTACAGTAACTAATGGTTCAGTGCTATTTATATATCTAAGGTGAGGGAAGCTACTTTGTATAGAGGTACACGGGATATAAATATACAGAGTACAACCATTTTCATCACTTCAACCGTGGGAGGTCATGTGAATAATTGTGTGGGGAAAACCAGTCAAATTAGCCCTAGCTAATTATAACATGATATAATGGATGATCTCATGACCATGTTAGCCTTTATTGCTTAGTAAGCAGATTTCACATTACGATAACGTTGAAAAGGTTCATCAACCAGGTATGAGCAAGTCAACAGAATAATCTTCATTCAATGGCTCTTGAAAACACGTAAAACACAAGAGTAGTTTTCAAGACTCGCTGATCGAAGAATAATTAAGATTTATTTGATACATTTATTTCTCAGTTTCTGCTTGGCCGAACAAAAATCGCTGCACGGCTTATGTTGCTTCAATAATGTTTTAGTTCTAAGGTCATCCTTGAAATGTGCATAATTATGTGATTAGCCCTCTAGATAAAAGTAATGTGATATAACGTGATAGTAACGTGATATCATGGGTTGACCATGTTGGCCTTTATTACTTAATAGATATATTCTAAATTAAAATAACGTTAAAGAGGTCCAACAGTCACGTACATGTATTTTAAAGCAAGTTAACAGAATATTCTTATAATTTGACAATCAGAGACTCTTGAAACCACGTAAAATACAAGCGGACGTTTTCAAGAGTCACTGATCGACGAATATTCTGTTGACTTGCTCATACGTGGCTTATGAGTCTCTTCAACGATGTTTTAATGTAAAATCTTCTAACTAAGCAAAATGCTTACCCGGAACATGGTTAAAAGTACACCCGTAATATTATGTTACCATAGAAGATTTATTTTGTATATCTATTTTCTCAGTTTGTACCGAAAAAATGTCACTGAACCTTGGGTTGCTTCAATAATCTTTCAGTTTTCAGGTCATCCGTGAAATGTGCATAATTGTGTGGTTATCAGCAGTCCATGTGTGCGTCCCTGCAGTAATGCTGCAATACCCACTACAAACCAGCACCAGTACACCTATCCGTGTGAAGTAATACCTACCCGCTACAAACCATCACCAGTCCATCTGTAATGCCTGACTACAAACCATCACCAGTCCATCTGTAATGCCTACCCACTACAAACCATCACCAGTCCATCTGTAATGCCTACCCACTACAAACCATCACCAGTCCATCTGTAATGCCTACCCACTACAAACCATCACCAGTCCATCTACAAACCATCACCAGTCCATCTGTAATGCCTACCCACTACAAACCATCACCAGTCCATCTGCCTACCCACTACAAACCATCACCAGTCCATCTGCCTACCCACTACAAACCATCACCAGTCCATCTGCCTACCCACTACAAACCATCACCAGTCCATCTGTAATACTTACCCACTACAAACCCTCACCAGTCCATCTGTAATGCCTACCCACTACAAACCATCACCAGTCCATCTGTAATGCCTACCCACTACAAACCATCACAAGTCCATCTGTAATGCCTACCCACTACAAACCATCACCAGTCCATCTGTAATACCTACCCACTACAAACCATCACCAGTCCATCTGTAATGCCTATACCCACTACAAACCATCACCAGTCCATCTGTAATGCCTACCCACTACAAACTACAAACCAGTCCATCTGTAATGCCTACCCACTACAAACCATCACCAGTCCATCTGTAATACCTACCCACTACAAACCATCACCAGTCCATCTGTAATGCCTACCCACTACAAACCATCACCAGTCCATCTGTACTGCCTACCCACTACAAACCATCACTGGTCCATCTGTAATGCCTACCCACTACAAACCATCACTGGTCCATCTGTAATGCCTACCCACTACAAACCATCACTGGTCCATCTGTAATGCCTACCCACTACAAACCATCACCAGTCCATCTGTAATGCCTACCCACTACAAACCAGTCCATCTGTAATGCCTACCCACTACAAACCATCACTGGTCCATCTGTAATACCTACCCACTACAAACCATCACCAGTCCATCTGTAATGCCTACCCACTACAAACCATCACCAGTCCATCTGTAATGCCTACCCACTACAAACCATCACCAGTCCATCTGTAATGCCTACCTACTACAAACCATCACCAGTCCATCTGTAATGCCTACCCACTACAAATACGCCACCCGACATGACTCCCTCAAGCGGCGGTTTTCAGCATGTTGAACACGTAGCGCGGCCCCTTATCTCCGCCTGACGAACGCCGTGCTGCTAAAGATAGAACGGAGAGCCGCATCCCTCTCGCAGGCAGGGTTATATTAGATTTCTTACATTTTTCAAACGGTGTCGCACAACATAGACACATGATCAACTGTCCCGGTGGATTCACAACAACGCGAGATGGAAATAAAAATATTCAGTGTAAGCCTCGCTGGGATGATAATATTCAATGGAGTGTCGCAGGCGCCGTGTTTACTCGCCATCCTACTGTTTTATAGAACGACTGTTTGCAGAGCGACCTGCCTTGTTTGTTTTTGCACTTGAACCACATGCGGGATGCATTCGTTGCTAAAGCGCCTCCTAGAGTATTTTCACAACTCGAGTCAATAATTAACGGAGTTCATCACGTGTCCTTCTACAGGAGACGGTTTGAGATGGATCCAATCCAAACTGCGTCTTTTCTCTCTCTCTCCATCTACATAGTCGTCAGCCATTATTACTTGTATGTAAGAGGGATTGTACTGAGCTTGCACTAAAACCTCCATTTCTCCTGCATCATAGCACCTACAGTATGTCCGACATTCCGCAATCCCTGCTTCCTCTCACGCCGATGTACCCTCCTCATCCCAGCGCGATATATTCACAGCTCTTCCATCACTACCCTAGGTGCAACCCATCCCCATCCATCCACCCTCCCTTCTCACCGATACTGTATACCGTATATAGGTCACCATGGATGTGCTAGATGATAATGCGGAGGAGCTCACCTGTGCTTTCTTCATCCGAGCCTTCCGTGATGTCCTCAGTTAGAGTAGCGTCCATCAGAGAAATCCTCGCCCCGCCCTGGCAAAGAGGAAACAACAGAAGAGCCGTGAGACGTTGGGCCTCAGAGCCGACTAGCGCCTCGCCATCTTCACACACAGGTTATTCCGGGGAGGTGGGGGAAGGGCATACCTTGCTTTTGCATCTTGACGAATTAATATGGAACGCGGTTATTTTGCCGGCTCGTTGGAAGTGGCCGCGCGGCCGTCATTTGTCAGCGCTCGGCTGGGTTTGTTGTCGCACGTGACGCACTGCCCGCTGGCCGTGACGTCATTCGTTGCTAAGACAGAGAACGCAAAATCAAAATGGCGGAGAGGATGTCCTTGACTCGGAGACAGAGAACGGAGGAAGGGAATCCCCTTGCGACGGACATCAGGAAACCCTGATCTCATTAACATTTGCAAAATTCTGAAGTTTTTCCAGTATATCATCCACATAACTGGCGTAACGCACAGCTTACACAACCCGCCATAATGACCCACATTCCCGTTTAATCTATTTCAAACGTCATGAATAAGTTGTCAGGGTGTACCCCGGGCTATGAATAAATGAAGCAGACCTCAGCTGGTGCCTCCTGGTTAAGGTGAATATTTTCGTGTGAACCTTAAAATTCTTCCTTTCCTTGGCGTTTGGCTTGGAATGTGACGCACAAGATGCTGTGAACAAGATGCTGTGATCTATGGATTGAGGATGATGTTGGGGGGGGGGGGGGGGGGGGGGGTAAATGTCCATCACTGAACACAGGCCGAAGTAACCATCCTCACGATTGGCCCATTCCCGTCGCCCGTTCAATAGCCTCTCAAATACGCACAGCGATTGAAGGCCTCAGATTTTTTTCAAATCAAAGTAGACAAATCATAGTGCATGATCAGTATACCTGGTTTCGTTTGTTCGTTCAGACCCTTGTTGCGCTTTTCGGCACACAGGGCAGCAAGTTTGCGCGCTGTTTCTATGGCAGGGTATATTTTTTACACGGAGTGTTTGCTAGTCCTTTTCATGGTTTGAATGCTACCCGATCTGCGCGGGCGAATGTTCATATATACGCGGAGCAGCGTGTAGATGATACATGATTTTTTCCCCTTTTTAATGTTGTGATTTGTTTCACATTGCGTTGGAAGAATATCCATAACAAATAAGTGCCATGTTTGCTGTAATGACAAATACGGTTTCTTTTGTAGCCTGTGCTGATCCGCATGAATAACGTCTCATTTTCCCGTGCCCCCGGGGGAATAGCCGCGTACCCCGGGAGAATCCCTGCGTGCCCCCGGGAATCGCTGCGGCCCAGTTTATGTAATCTGCGGTCTCATTTCGCACTTCCAGGCCTGACGTCCAGCCTACTTATATAAGTCAAACTACTCTCCAAGCAGAGGTTAGGCTCAGGCTGTTTTTTTTAACGGTTTTTAAGTAATTTTCGTCGGGCTTTCTATTTTGTATCGTACCTTGTATCTAACGTTTGGCTGGCAGACTTCAAGAAACAATACAAAATAGAAAGCCCGATAAAAACGACTAAACAAAACGTTAAAAAAACACAGCCGGAGCCGAACCTCTGCTTGGAGAGTAAGCCAAACAGCAGTTATTCAAGCAACTGAAAATGATTTTGGAAACGGTCATTTCAGGTTTTAGTTCCGCCACCTTTCGTCAGTGACTGCACAACATCTGTGTGTCACCGTTATTTTTATCAGACCAAATATATGAATTGAGAATTAATAAATTAATGTGAAAATGGGTAAAGATATATTTTAGTCCAACTGTAAAAATAAAATTACACAAAATCAATGTTTTCAAACTCCATCTAGTTTTCAACAAAACAAAACAAAAAATGTTAGTATCTAATGATGTTATATGTCCTGGACGTATCTTGTTACCTGGATGTCTAAGCTCCATGGACGTACTTATGTAAGAGTTATTCCTTCTCCAGGTATCTAACCTAAAGTATTAACCTCATGTGGAGCATACTTATGTAATAAACACTGCATGCTCGAGCTCTGGTCGTTGTATTAAATCACTCACAACTATGACACTACCCTGTCAACGTGGAAAAAAAAATAAACGAGAGAAATTAGTATGGAAGGGAAAATAAACGGTATGGATTCCACTATGTTTGAGGTTTTTGATCCAGAACGTGAGCCAAAAATACTACTACCAGTGAAGACTAAGTTGGTATAGCGGCATATATTGGTTGAATTATATTATATGTGAGTGACAGCAGTTATTTCGGTCTAAAATCGCATCGTTTTCACGTCGCTGTAATTGTATAATCCGCTGTGGAATCTATCCTTTGCACAGTAGAGTAAAGATCCTGTTGCAATTGCAACTATAGCACACTATGCGTTTATCTTCCCTCGCTCTCGTCATAAATACTACTAAGGATGGACCCCTCTCTTGACTGACTCCAGTTTTCTCTTTATTTTGCAGTCTTAAGCCTGTTTTGTATATTAACTGAATATTTTCTACATTTAAAACATTTTCTAATTTTTTCTCGCACAATATGTTTTGCTTCTCATCCGAAGAAGAAAAGAACTCCTCACAATGGACCATGAGCAGGCAGTGATAGAGAACATAGCAGAAATAACAGAAGTAATGACGAATGAAATACCATACATACTAGTATTACATTATATTCACATAATACATATACGTATACACATTCACAATCACAAAAATCCTCATTTTCTGTCTTAATAAACGCATACAGTCGATCCGGCTCCCCCATACACCGCCTTGTAATACCTTTCCGCTTGAAATGCCGGAGGATATTTGCCGCCGCGCAATTCCTCTCACATCGGTTGCTAGGCGACCAGGCTACCCGAACCGCGCCGGGGTTTATGTGGCTGCGGTTATCGTCTGATAAATAAGACTGTACCAATTCACGGGATGGGGGTGTTAAGTAGTTATGTTTATATCATCTGATAAACGGGAATGTACCAATTCACGTGACGGGGGGTATTAAGTGGCTGCGGTTATCGTCTGATAAACAGAACTGTACCAATTCATGGGACGGGGGTGTTATGCGGCTGCGGTTATCGTCTGATAAATAAGACTGTACCAATTCACAGGACGGTGGTGTTAAGTGGCTGCAGTTGTCATCTAATAAATAGAAATGTACCATTACACAGTGCGGGGGTGTTAAGTGGCTACGGTTATAGCCTGATAAACAAGACTGTACCATTTGACGACTTGGGTGCTTTGTGGCTGCGATTATCGACTTATAAACAGGACTGTACCAATTCACGGGGAGGGGGTATTAAGTGGTTACGGCTATCGTCTGATAAACATGACTATACCATTACACAGAAGGGGGTATCATGTGACTACGGTCTGATAAACAGGACTGTGCCATTTGACGATAAGGTGATTGAGTGACTACACTTATGGTTGATAATCTGGACCATACCACTTGATTGGGGGGGGGGGTTAATGGGCTACGGCTATCCTTTGATAACTAGGGCTGTAGCGTTTGACGGGAGTTGAGATCGGGATAAATTTCCTTGCACCATGGCTGTAGACAAGATGTTTCTGTCAATAATGAAAAAAAAAGTTTTATTGACAGGATGCAGAGGAGGAAGCAATTTCATCTGATCTTTGGAAGAAACATATCAGAACAAGCATGACATTAAGTGAAACATTCAAAATAATGGAAAACCAAAAGGTGTGGAGAAAACTAGCTACCTCTCATTCTATCTCTACACTCACACACATAAGCACAAACAAACACACGCACACATACGCACACACATAAGCACAAACAAACACACACGCACACACAAGTACAAGTAGTGAATAATTGATATAGCAAGTTGAGATCATGATAGAAATCAAAATGTGTGTGAACATGTGTATGTGTAGACAGATAAATAGATGAATATAGATACATGTAGAGAGATATAGATATAGTTTAAGTTTACACTGGCTGAAATCAAAGACGTCAGGTTGTTTATCAACCTAGTTCTACCACTACTCCGATGCCGGTTTGAACAACTGTAGGTTTAATTTCTGCATTACAGAACTAGAAAGGTACAACAAAAGTACCAATAAAAATGAAACATCGCTAACGCTTTTCATACTTACCCTTGCTTGACTCTTGACCCTTATCATAGTAGACAGAGGTACGAACCTTGCGCGCTTTGCTGAGGTACAGAGTAACGACAGAGGTACGAACCTTGCGCACTTTGCTGAGGTACAGAGTAACGACAGAGGTACGAGCCTTGCGCACTTTGCTGAGGTACAGAGTAACGGCAGAGGTACGAAGCTTGTGCACTTTGCTGAGGTACAGAGTAACGACAGAGGTCCGAACCTTGCGCACTTTGCTGAGGTACAGAGTAACGACAGAGGTACGAGCCTTGCGCACTTTGCTGAGGTACAGAGTAACGACAGAGGTACGAACCTTGCGCACTTTGCTGAGGTACAGGGTAACGACAGAGGTACGAGCCTTGCGCACTTTGCTGAGGTACAGGGTAACGACAGAGGTACGAGCCTTGCCCACTTTGCTGAGGTACAGCTTGTGGGGTAACGACAGAGGTACGAACCTTGCCCACTTTGCTGAGGTACAGGGTAACGGCAGAGGTACGAACCTTGCCCACTTTGCTGAGGTACAGAGTAACGACAGAGGTACGAACCTTGCCCACTTTGCTGAGGTACAAAGTAACGACAGAGGTACGTACCTTGCGCACTTTGCTGAGGTACAGAGTAACGACAGAGGTACGAACCTTGTGCACTTTGCTGAGATACAGGGTAACGACAGAGGTACGAACCTTGCGCACTTTGCTGTGGTACAGGGAACGACAAAGGTACGAAACTTGCGCACTTTGCTGAGGTACAGAGTAACGACAGGGGTACGAACCTTGCGCACTTTGCTGAGGTACAGGGTAACGACAGAGGTACGAACCTTGCGCACTTTGCTGAGTTACAGAGTAACGACAGAGGTACGAACCTTGCGCACTTTGCTGTTGTACAGAATAACGACAGAGGTACGAGCCATGCCCACTTTGCTGAGGTACAGAATAACGACAGAGGTACGAACCTTGCGCACTTTGCTGTTGTACAGAATAACGACAGAGGTACGAACCTTGCGCACTTTGCTGAGGTACAGCTTGCCACCGGAGCCCCGTGTGGTGATGATGAGGTGCTGGGAGAAGAGGAAACACTGGCGGGCCGACTCCTTGTCCTTGTTGCTGAGGCGAACACGGGAGGAGGATCTGCCTCGGTCAACAGACAGCTGCACCAGAGTTCCTGCAGACACAACCGCACATTTATATCAGCATATAGCTTTATCAGCGTGGTAAATAAATTGGACAGCGTTCTTTTCTTCCTCAATACTTTAGAGTCTATTTCAGTGGAGGTATTGTTTCTGTATGTGTGTGCGTGCGTCTATGTGTGTGTATGTGTGTGTGCGTATGTGTGTGTATTTTAATATAATTTTGATGAATCGATTGTTTGATTGATTGATTAATTGATTAATTGGTTGATTGTTTGATTGGTTGATCGATCTATTGATTGATTGATAGATTGACCCTTACCTTGCCGTACGAAGGTCTGGTTGACGTCCAGCAGAATGTCGCAGCCGTCCACGATCATGCGCTCTATGGACAGCGACTTCCGGATGTTCTCTGTCTCGCTCACTTCGTCCTGCATCACCTGCGGGACATAGGGAGGTTTCGGTTTGATTGATTGATTGATTAATTGATTGATTGATTGATTAATTAATTGATCATGCGCTCGATGGACAGCGACTTCCGGATGTTCTCCGTCTCGCTCACCTCGTCCTGCATTACCTAAGGAACATGGGGAGGTTTCGGTTTGATTGATTGATTGATTGATTGATTGATTGATTGATTGATTGATTGATTAATTGATCATGCGCTCTATGGACAGCGACTTCCGGATGTTCTCCGTCTCGCTAACCTCGCCCTGCATCACCTGAGGAACATAGGGAGGTTTCGGTTTGATTGATTGATTGATTGATTGATTGATTGATTGATCGATTGATCGATTGATTGATTGATTGATTGATTGATTAATTGATCATGCGCTCTATGGACAGGGACTTCCGGATGTTCTCCGTCTCGCTCACTTCGTCCTGCATCACCTGAGGGACATAGGAAGGTTTCGGTTTGATTGATTGATTGATTGATTGATTGATTGATTGATTGATTGATTGATTGATTGATTGATTGATTAATTGATCATGCGCTCTATGGACAGCGACTTCCGGATGTTCTCCGTCTCGCTAACCTCGTCCGGCATCACCTGAGGAACATGGGGAGGATTTCATTTATTGATCAATCGATCGATGGATTGATTGATTGATTATGCCCTGAATGGATAAGGACTAATATCCTCCGTTTAGCGTTTGTATTGGGTGCAGACAATTTTTACAGAACAAACGGGGCGTAAGAAATAATACAGCTCCCTCAAATTCTCAGCATGTCTTTCATTTAATAGGCCACCTGCCTCTTTATCATAAACCATCCTCTTTGGTATTTAGTTTTATTCTAGTTATATACATTATATATATTTGTGGGTTCAGAATTTGATATGTAGGTGTGTATATGATAATCAACGTAGTTCAGTTGTGTACACCTGCCTTTCCTTTTCACAGGAAATTGAAATGGGAATGCTGTTTTGTATTAACTGTATAACCTACTTCGTAAAACCAAACCATTATCGGTGAACGCAATGTAACATTTGTATGGTCTACTGTGCATCGTCCAATTACCAGCAGGGCTAGCCCTGAATAATTACCTCTGGCTTGTTGGATAGCCCTGATTGTTTTTCTCTCAATACAGCAAAATAAATCATATCAAATCGAATCGTGCGTGTTTGTCGCCCATCCAGTGCCATGTGGACGGCGGTCGATCTGCTCTCCTGTCGTGTCAGGCCGGTTTAAATAGACATGAAATGCTTTGCTTACGGGTACTTAGGTATCCAGGTACATGCCCGCTGGCACACAAATAAACACATCGCTTACGGCCGCCTTGCTGCCTTTGATGATGATAACAAGAGCACAATGATGTCTACAAAAGGGTCTCCAAAGCGTCCTCACTGAAAATTGTAGTCTCGTGTCTAGACTTGTGAAGGTTAGGACTTGTTGTTTTTTAGAAATTACAAAGATCGAGAGCACGGTTGACTTTGTATCTTAAAGTTCAACATTTTTATTTCACTTGAAATTGTGCATATTTTTCTGATTTTGACTTTCGTCGTCCAAACCATAAGTGTACCCACCTTTCCCATGTTCCTAATGTGCTGCTTCAGATCTTATTCCAAAACGCTTGGTATATTGAAAGTGTAGTAATGCAAGGTCATGTGTTTAGGAATAGGTATACCCGATTTATCAAAGATCACGAGGAATATAGATGTTTAAGTGCTACTCATATACACCTAATGCGCCTCTTGAAACGTTATTCAGAGCCGCTGGAGTGCTTTGTGATGGTGGGAAATTAGGATTGAGTGTAGGCATTGCCGTTTGATCAAAATACTAGTACATAAGGAATACACAAATATCTGATATCTATCTATATCTGACATTTTCTCCTGAAATGATTAGTAATGATGAAAATAATTTGATTGTGTAAAATTAAATTATTTCATTTACCTAGTCTCTGCGGGGAGGCCCTACCCCTGCATGTATTTCTTTCCTGTATTTCCTGTATTTTTTTAAATTCATGTAATATATGCGAAGAAATAAAGAGCATAAAATGTATGGGGAGAGAGCATGAGGAATATGATTCTTTCACTGCCATTCATTCCCACCCAATGCACCACTTGAAATTCCATTCCGAAATGCTTTCCGGCGAAAATGTAGGAATGTATGGGTTTAGGTATACCCGGTTTAGTAAAGCTCACGAGGATTATGAATTTTTAGTGCCACTCATCCCCACCTAATGCACCCCTTGAACCGTTATTCAGCACCGCGGAGTCCTTGACCTACCCATGACCCTTGACCTACCGATGACCTTGACCTACCCGTGACAGCTCCTCCAGCTTGGTCTGCGCGAACTCCAGGCTCTTCCTCTCCACGTGGTCGTGCGGCGTGTGCGCCAGCAGCTCGTTCAGCGTGATGATGTACCGGGGGATCTGCGGAGGATCGCACACACAAAGACGTTAGTATGGACACTTATGCTTAGGTCTACGTACTTCGTTTGAGATTTTGATAGTAGATATATCATGTCATATTTAAGAATTAGTTCAGCGCGATTATGTACATGTATCTTTAGTCGCAAACAACCAGAAAAAACGTTAGCGTCTTCGTGTTTCGTGGCACATTCGTGATTTTTTTAATGCAAGATTTAAGAGTTCGTTCAGCGTGATGAATAGCGAGGAATCTGCACTCAAAAACAACGAGCTAGACTGTACGTGTTTCGTGGTAAGTTGAATACGTGTCGTCGTTTTTAAATCAAGAGCCCGGTCAGCGTGATGATTTTGGGAGGTGGCCTAAGCGCTAACTCCGTGGACGGGCGCTGGTAAAAGGTGCAAAAAAAAAAAAACGGAGAGGAAATTTGGCGTGACATCGGAACATTGGCAGTCGGTTATACCAGAAAACACTCAATGTGAATATATAAGAGAATATATATTTTATTACATATAGCAAATTAGATTTAGGCACACAGTTTGTGACGACTTCTGTGTACATAACAACAAATCTGATATAAAAGTACAAACATTCTTGTTCAAATGTACAATCATGTGAGGCAAAAACTCGTCACGACGTTTAATGAACCAGCAGAAACAGGTGTCTCCGATTGTAGCAATAGCCAGCAAATTTGTGGCAATTCTGACGAAAGATGAAAGGTGTCGCTTCACAACCACAACAGCTTTATCTTGTTGCACCATTATGATAGTGTAATAACAGAAAGTCGTCAGTGAATCTCGCGAGGCAAATGCACAGCGGAGAGAGGAAAGAGTCGAATCTCGTTGGGGTGAGCAAGAAAGTGGGGAGGGGCATCTCTAGTAAGCTATCAACTTGTTCACATTTACTGAGCAAGGCCGCCTAGAGATAAACACGTCTGGGTATCCATTAAGATGGTTACGATAAAATTGTTTACAAGTTAGGGGCCTTCACATTTGACCTCGCGCGTGTGTAGCTCAAACCCTGAATAAGCTTATTCAAGCCCCTTGGAAACTCCTATATTTACCATACATTTACTGAATGCCCTGTCTTCATAGTGTATCATTCATCACCAGGGTCAAAAGATCTAGAGGTTCAATGAAAGCTGTTCCCCAGACTGACCTGGTGCATAGGATAGGTGAGGAAGGTCTCCAGCGTCCGGCCCTCGCAGATCGGCTTTGCCTCGTACTGCTTCAGCAGGTTGTTAAACACGTTACTCTGGTGTTTACACTCGGCCAGCACCTGGTCATGGATACAATATTACAGTGTTACAATGTTGCAATTTTACAATGTCGCAATGATACACTGGCTACAGTTTGTTGCTGTGTCACGATCACCGAAATAGCTCCGATATCAGTGGTTTTGTGAGAAAACCGTCAACACAATATACCTTCCGGGTCTGACGTAGATGCGTGTTTATAGTTCGCGTATGGGTACATGTTTGTATATACGTGTCGTGTCGCGTTTTACACATCGCTTCGGCAGTTTGGTGTTTGGTGTCTTTGATTTCATCTCCCTGCACTGAGGTATTATATTCTAAACACTACCAGACCCGACAAGTCGACGGAAAAACATCAGAAATTGGCCAAATAGACAAATAACTTGCCAAGGAGTTTTTGAGGTGACGTACTCTTCTCCCATGTTTTGTTTTCTCTATTTGGCCAATCACTAATATTTTTCAGGTGGAGTCTAGTAGAGTTTAGTGTACCAGTTTGTCTGTGTTTCTATGGTTCAGTATTTCCATGCGGTAGGCACGTTTTCAGAGAAGAGTGACAGGAAGCCATACGGCTCACAGACAGGAAGTTTAGGTCAAAGGTCCCAGAGGGCGTTAGAGGCCATCTCATTTCCTGTCATCAATTTCTCGCCATTATTAAACAAGTATTTGCTTTGCATACTTAACGAGAAAATATTAGTATTTTTTATCATTATGAAAATCTTAATGATGGCGATGTGAAAAGTATTGTCAATTTATCACGAATTTTTCCGATCTTCAGATATTTTTCTACCTGTTTCTCCCCGATTCTCACCTGTAGACTGTAGTGGTGGTTGCGCACGTACTCCTGGTAGATGCTGAGCATCGGGAGTAACATGTCGAACAAATCCCCTGAAGTGTAGAAATCAGAATTGGAAATGTACATGTAACTATAAATAACATTATAGTGGATTCCCTAGGTAGTGGGCTACATATACATCGCTGTTATCTCTGTCATAATAAATAAAGGAATATTTAAATTTTTGTGTGGAAGGGGAGTACATTGGGACGAAAGGACGAATTCCAGAAAGAAAAAAAAAAGAAATAAATGAAAAAGAAATAAAAATTATGCCACACCGGCGTTCCCAAGCCTGTCTAGTCTATATGAGTACATTAACAAACACGGGACGTACCGTTGTTGTACGAATAATGAGACCAGAATCATGAAATAATGTGGTAAATACTGTTTGTGTTTGTAAAAAAATTCCACACACACGTACCTAACACCAGCGTGGGCCAACTCTCCATCCTAGCCCGCAGACCTTGGTAGAAGATCTGATGCAGGAACATGATTGTTTCGCTGCAGGAGGATTTAATGAAATGGAAAACAATTGATTTTTTTTCAAAAGGGAAGGGTTATCAAATTGCAATATTATGTACATCGCTCCTGTTGGACAGATTTTCTTGCTTAGGTGATGACAAATTCTGAGCTTCTTTTCGGCAGATTTTCCTGTTGATGAGAAATTCCGAGCTCCTATTGCATAAATTTTCTTCGTTATGAAAAACCATGAGCTCCTACTGGTGTTTCTCACTTAGATCAGTCTCCATGCTTAGAGTTGAGTGGCCAAAAGAGAGGGGTTCAACCAGTAGCCCGAGCGTCATCCTAGTTAGTAGACCGAAGAAGACAAAATACACAAAAGGTGAGAAAGATTTTTTTCTTTATCTCTGAAATTCGTTGAGTATCTTTCGAACCCCGCAGTGACGCAAGCTTCACGCAAGTTAGGTGAGAACGCACCTTACCACTAACACAATAAGCAAGACCTTGCCTGTTCAAGAAAATGGAGTTGACGTCTTCATGGGTAATGGGCGGTTTCTTCGAGCTGGCGGACATCTTCAGCGGGCGCAGGAAACACGTGACCAGCGTGGACAGTTGTGTGACGTATTCCTCCTCACATTCCACCATGGTGAAGACGATCTGACAAAAATGCAAATAACATCAAAAACAGAAACTTAAGAACCATACACAAAAATAAAGCGCTTACCAACAACCTTTCGATCAGTGCTCTGATCCTTTTTAATTTGTAATGACCCAAAGCACACACCCGAGACGGGGGCCGATACCGACTTCCAATCCCTTTGACCCTTTCCTGACGTCACTCTTCCGGTCTGGATATGTGGCATAGTCCTTGTGTCATTTCAACTTGAAAAGGATCAGGGACTGATCGAAAGTTTGTTAGTAAGTGCTTCATTTTGTGTACGGTTATAAAGTTTTGAATGTTAATTACCTTCAAAGATGAAGCTACATTCGAGAACATCATCGTTTGTGACTGGTTTCACCAAGCACTGAATAACAAAGTTCTCTATGGGACACACAAAGTCATGATGATGGGGGTACAAAACGAGTTACGTTTGCGACCGCATTCTACACATTGCAGCAGCGACACCTAGCTGTAGTGCGAGGTAGAACAGGTCAGATTTCCCCGCGGAGATTTCCCCACCAATTTAACTGTACAAGACTCCTGTCTATTCCGGAGTATATCCATTGCCATTTTTGCATGTGTATGATTTAAAAAAAAAGAGTGCGCATGATTATCGTGATGCATAGTGGGTATTATGTAAGTTTACCTCCCTTGGCAATAAATAAAGAATAATCATGGGCTGAATAATCATCAACTTTAACATATTACGCACAATACATCACAATGCAAATGCACGCTTAACACCGTGAACTAGCTTATAGGTTACTCCGTACCTGGTTCCGTTTGCGCATGCTCTCTGCGTGCGGAGACCTGATGTAGTCCTGCACGATGGACTTCCATCGCCGACGACACAACCAGCCTCTCAGAAAGCTCTGAACCTATGGAGAAAATCGGCAGGGGGCGTTCATATCACTATGGCGCTTTCTTGAGAACTCAATAGGGATACCTTTTTTTCTATCAACATTCCTGAAAGTGCTTACGACTGTGTTGCGGCGAGGTTGTAGTTGGAGAGAGATTTAGAGTGCGAGTTTTTAGAGCAAATGGGAACCTTCGTCGTCAGACGCTACCTTGAGCACTTTTGACCATTGCGATAACGTTATCCTGAATATGACACAATCAATGACCATTCCAAACACTCATTAGCATATGTTATCATCATACATATACATGAGTTTACTCTATGGTGTCATGTATTCTTGCATATCGGCAAAAATAGAACAAGGCATTACGCAATGGCTGATTGAACTTAGTCTATTCAGAGATCAGAACGAATTGAGAAGGAGAGGAAGACAAAGAAAAGAGAGAAAGAGAGAAGGAAAGAAAAATAAAAAGGAGATATCTCTACGGAAGACCACTACATTTGGAGGTACTACCCGCTACCAGGAGGAAGATGCGGCAAACAGCGTCACATTCGCGTGCGCAGATTCGTCTTACCTTACACACATCCTGCGTGAACCGACCTGAACCCTGACCCTGATCATCGGACTCCTGAAAATGTCATGCAGAATGTTTGAAGCGGCACAAAGGCGCGGTGTGGGCTGGCTGTGGCGTGCGCACGGGGCAACTGGTAGGTAAAATGGTATGGTTGTGTAGTGAATCCTGAGGGGGTCAGAATTCCAAACACAACACTCAACACGCGACAAACGCACAAGTTTTCCTAATCTCCAAGCAGATCCTACAATGGCATAAGATAGTACCAAACTGGCCAAGGAGTGTAGTCAGCCAAGAGGTGTCCATTTGCCCCAATAGCGAAACACACTCCTAAGCCGACTTCACTCCTCTGCCAGCTTTTGATACTATCTTATGCTACCGTAGGATCTCCTTGGAGATTAAAGTTTTCAAAACATCCAGGCAAAAGCTGGTTCCCGGTTTGACGTGCGCATGTGCAGCGTGATGCATTCTGGGTAATATACCAAAGTAATATAATTCCTTGCATTGCCAAGGCATTGATATATTACCCCAAATGCACCACAAAGCACATGCGCACTTCAAACAGTGAACTAGCCTATCGTGCAGGGGTGTCTGTGCACAGAGGTCATCAATGAACACATCGTGTGTGTAAAACATCGGGTAAAATCAATTAGCACTAACTAAAATCAACATGGAAGGGATATAGAAGTCGGATTCTGGAGAAGGCTCGTGTGGTGAAGGTATGAATTTATGTGTGCGGTGAATAAGCGAGTTCGTGGTTCCAAATACGCATGCGCGAGCTAAGTTAGAAGGTCGCTTAGTCGTAAACAGCTCTTGTCGAGACCATACTTGATAACATACACAGAGGTGTCTTGTTTATATCTCCGAGGCTTATAAATGTGCCGTATTACGCACAATACATCAAACCGCGCATACGTGATTTGAACCACGAGCCAGCTCATACAGTGAGTTTGTTCTGACGTGAGCAGTGGTGTACGGTTACTCCGCTGATTGGTTGCACGCTTTGTAGTCCGTAATGTGATCAGCGGTGATGAGAGGGAGCAAACGGTAACCTTTTTAATCTTCTTGATGTCGTCGCTCTCCTCCTCGGTGCTGCCTTCCGCCGACTGCTGCTCCTTCCGGAGGGCGATCAGCTGGTAAAACACATCCAAGAGTCAGTATCTCATCTGGTAAAATACATCTAAGAGTCAGTATCTCATCTGGTAAAATACATCTAAGAGTCAGTGTCTCATCTGGTAAAATACATCTAAGAGTCAGTGTCTCATCTGGTAAAATACATCTAAGAGTCAGTATCTCATCTGGTAAAATACATCTAAGAGTCAGTATCTCATCTGGTAAAATACATCTAAGAGTCAGTATCTCATCTGGTAAAATACATCTAAGAGTCAGTATCTCATCTGGTAAAATACATCTAAGAGTCAGTATCTCATCTGGTAAAATACATCTAAGAGTCAGTATCTCATCTGGTAAAATACATCTAAGAGTCAGTATCTCATCTGGTAAAATACATCTAAGAGTCAGTATCTCATCAAGTGGTGAAACACATCCAAGAGTCAGTATCTCATATGTGAAAATACATCCAAGAGTCAGTATCTCATCTGGTAAAACACATCCAAGAGTCAGTATCTCATCAAGTGGTGAAACACATCCAAGAGTCAGTATCTCATCTGGTAAAATACATCTAAGAGTCAGTATCTCATCTGGTAAAATACATCTAAGAGTCAGTATCTCAGCTGGGAAAACACATCCAAGAGTCAGTATCTCAGCAGATGAAAGCCTGTCGCTCTAAGCTATTAGTTCTACTGATCGATGTTTGAAATTGTACGTTCCAATCAACAAGAGTGGTCCCTTGTATCATGGATGTGGAAAATGTTTATGTTTTGTATAGGCCATTGTTACTATACATTAATCAGTACAAGGATTTTCGAAATTCAACATAAAGAAATATAATATTGTTATTGTTATTTGCAAGTGGCATTGTGTGGCGCAAACGGTTTCGAAACCACTGATTTGTCCAGATGTTTTTCACTCAGGTGAAAATGAGTATCTAGCTTGGGCTAGGGCAGTCCCTCGGATAGGACGTTAAATAGAGGTCCAGTGTTTGAGGAGAGCCACACCTCGAGAATCCCATCACACTTATCGAAAAGAACAGGGGTCCTTCCCGGTGTGCGTGGATCAAAACCTACAGTCATATGGCCACACCTGATGAGGCAATTACTGTCTTATTAAGGTCACCTGAGTGGCGCTGAATGGCATCTCGCTCCAAACATTTGCGACAATCGTATTGAGGTCACCTGAGTAGCGGCGAATTGCAGCAGTTCCAGGCCCTTGCGATTTAGCCCCGCATATTGTAAGCTCTTCGCAATTCAGCCCCTGGATGTGAAGAGGTAGTAGTCGGCCCACCCTAGAACGATAACAATGACTCACCTCCAGTTTGATCTCTAGATTCTGCTCCTCGCGCTGCTAAATCAGCTGCCACTTCGCCAAACACCTGCCGTTACGCTACCTGAGGCCACGATGTTGCGCTACGTGAGGCTACGATGTTATGCTACGTTACTTTACGAATGAAGCTGGTTCCTTACTCACCTCCCGTTTGAACCGCCTGATCTCCAGACTCTGCTCTTCACACTGCTGCATGAGCTGCCACTTCGCCGTCTTCTCGCTCTCCACGATCTGCAGCAGGTGCAGGTACTTCTGCTCCAACTCCTCCCGCTGCTGGGACAGCACCTGGTAACTGGGAGAATTGGTAGGTCAATTGATTGATTGATTGATTGATTGGTCGATTTATTATGCAGATTTAGTTAGGTAATGATTGATGAAATACAGAGGACGGACCGAAGGTTCGTTGTAAGGTAGACTTTTGTGTACGTATACAGCGTAAAAAATCTCCACTAGATATAACTGGTCCAGGACTAGTTCCCACCTTGCCCTGTTGATGGCCATGGCCCATGACCCATGACTCATCTTGCCCTGTTAATTGCCATGAACCATGACCTATGACCCCCATTGCCCTGTTGATGGCCATGATCATGACTCACCTTGCCCTGTTGATGGCTATGACCCATGACTCACCTCCTGTTGATGACTCTTGACCTTTGACTCACCTTGCCCTGTTGATGGTCATGACCCATGACCCATGACTCACCTTGCCCTGCTTATGGCCATGACCCATGACTCACCTCCTGTTGATGACCCTTGACCTTTGACTCACCTTGCCCTGTTGATGGCCATGACCCATGATCTATGACACACATTGCCCTGTTGATGGCCATGACCCATGACCTATGACTCACCTTGCCCTGTTGATAACCATGACCTATGACCCATGACTGACCTTGCCCTGTTGATGGCCATGACCCATGACCTATGACCCACCTTGCCATGTTGATGACCATGACCGATGACCTATGACCTCCCTTGCCCTGTTGATGACAATGACCCATGACCTATGACCCATGACTGACCTTGCCATGTTGATGGCCATGACATATGACCCACCTTGCCCTGTTGATGACCATGACCCATGACCTATGACCCACATTGCCCTGTTGATGACCATGACCCATGACCCACCTTGCCCTGTTGATGGCCATGACCCATGACCTATGACTCACCTTGCCCTGTTGATGACCATGAGCTATGACCTATGACCCACCTTGCCCTGTTGATGGCCATGACCCATGACTCCCGATCCGGCTCCGTCTCGGCCCGCAGGTAGTACTGCCGCTGCCCCTCCTGCTTGTAGCTGATGGAGAACAGATGCTGCAGGGCGGGAAGAAAGTCAAAATATCGGCTGTGTGATATTTGAAAAAAAGTATGCAGCCCTGTATCATGTTTGTGTTTTGATCCATGCACATTTTACTTGCCAAGGATTGCATACCTTTGGCCTTTGATAGGTACGTTTTCGGTGCGCTGACCCAAACTTGAGCTTTATGTGATGCGAGAACAGACCCGCTTCAAAAGGGGTTGATAAGTGCAGGAATGGACGACCTTCGCCCTGTGAAACGGCTGAGCCGGTTGATGAATGTGTAGGGGAGGTCTGTACATGGGTTCAGGGCATGGGGGTCGTACTGCATACATGCTGTGATGCCTCTAGGTGCCGAACAATGCTCTAACCAGTTAAGCCGCCATCTATCTGCTTTTACAGTACTCCCGGGGCCTCCCAAGATCACACGTTTTACCATCAGTGCATCTGCGAGAGGAGCTGGAGACGCCATTTTCGCTAAGTGGTTGAATATTTTTTATTACAGGGCAAAACGTAAAAAGGCAACGTAATGTGTTACAAATATAGATCGTTTACGAAGGGATAAACTTTGCCAAGTGCTCATTCTTTTGCACACGTTTCTCAGGGAGAAACATAAAGACACAAATAAAAAAACAACATGACCGAGTACGAGTCTTATTAAATATTAACGAATATATAAACATATATGGATACAATTAGATGAAGCCTTCTTTGCAGTTTGTCTCCTGCGATTGCATTGGTTACAGGTAAATAGGAAATGAAATAATCCTTTTTTCTAGAACCAATCAAGATGCCTATAAAATGGGTGAACAAGATGTTTCGCAATATTAGCGAATACGTTTTATACAAAACGTCACGTCGTGTACCGATACAAGAAAGATCAATGAAATATTCGACCAGTCCTCCTCTGGTATTTTTATTTAGAACAGAGGACCAGATGGCCCAGAGGATGTGACCTCCAAGACATGTGACGTAAGTAACGCAAGGGTCAAAAGGTTGCTGGAAGTCGGAATCGATACCCGTCTCTCTACATGTCCACGTTGACTCTTCAGGACATAGTCTCATTACGCAGCATCAGTATGTAGGAGACACTGAACAAGATAGATTGGTGAGGGAATTGAAAGATTTGAGCTATCTTAATTAGAACCCATCGACCGTTAACGAACCGGGACGGAGGCAGATACAAACTTCTAAACACGTTTGACACGTCAGGGTTCTGGACGTTTCTGAAAAGACCATCGGACTGCACTGGTTGTGGTGGAACACGTTTAGACCTTTCCCATAATCTCACGATATTGTATGGAGATAACAAGAGCTATCAAAAATCACGACCATAGCATGTCCAGAACATGTGATATCAAATCACAAGATCTGCTACATTGAGAGTCGCCAGGGGAAGGAAAAACTAATCTAACATCCACCAACAACCACAAATATCATCAAGACCCGTTCACGTCTTTGCGACGGTAATGTACGCAGTGTGAGTCCATCTTTGCCTCCAGGATGTCTCTAATGTCTCTGTCTCGCGACTTCCTGAGCTATACTGTTCACAAACACACACACACACAGAGACACACACACACACACAGACACACACAGACACACACACACACACACACAGGCACACACACACACACACTCACACACACACACACAGACACACACACAGACACACACAGACACACACACACACACAGGCACACACACACACACACACACTCACACACACACTCACACACACACACACAGACACACTCACACACAGGCACACAAACACATACATACACACACACACAGACACACACACACACACACACACACACACACACACACACATACACACACACACACACACACACACACGCACACACACACACACACATACACACACACACACACACACACACACACATACACACACACACACACACACACACACACACACACACACACAAACAGCCCAGAAAATATAACGTTAACGTTATTTGCGATGGTAATGTATCGGCCCCATCTTTGCCTCCAGGCTGTCTTCTAATTGCGTTCTTGTTCCACCGCGCCTCATTTAGATCTACGGGGAGAATCAACAACCTGGAGAATCAACAACCTGGAGAATCAACAACCTGGAGAATCAACAACCTGGAGAATCAACAACCTGGAGAATCAACAACCTGGAGAATCAACAACCTGTGCGATCCTGTTGCGGAGTCATGAATACAGATAAAGTCTGAAACAGACTGCGCCAAATTCTGTCTTATCTGTACTCAGCAGCGCCACCGGCTCTCAATTCAGAAACAAACATGTCGTTCTGGACTGCGGAGATTGCGATCGCTGCTGACTACAGTTCGGAGAGCTTTCAGTCCGTGCGGCTGGAGTAAGTCTGTTGCGCCGGTAATGGAGATGCCGACTCGCTCCGCTGAAAGCTCGCAACTCCGTTAAGTCGGCAGCACCAGCTTGAGCCACTGTGTGATGTGATGGAAGCGGTTTATTTGACTATGTGTTAGGTAGATTTCCCCACTTCAGATACATGAGTAGTAAAGAGAAATTTATATTCTTTACAGCTTTTGATAAACCAACTCGAGCCAACCATACAGCTAGCTACATTTATGCAATTATCAAGAATAGAGAGGAAGTTGAATGTACAAGAGTACTCGGGTAGACTAGACGTATATATACACATGTATATGATTGCTTCCATTGTTACATGTATATGGTTGTTAGCATGTGACCTGTACTTAGCCCATTAGGGCAAAAACGTGAAATAAAGGTCTTAATTTATTCTTGAACGCAAAACTCCGCCAGCAATAACACAAATACCAACATAATCAGTTGTGCTGTACAGTGATATGGTAACAACTATGCTATTGCTGTGAATAACGAGCTGTTTTCTAACGGTGTAATCTTCAATACGACAGTACATTTTCGTGTGATCAACCAAAACAAAACTTCAGATTTCTAAATTTGTAACAAGCTAGCATCACCATTATCTCATGGTGCCCTGTACTCAACTCAAAGACTCATTCTAGTTGTTCCTGTATATCTTGTTTAATAAGCCTTGTTAAGTGAACTGTTGATATATTTTCCTATTTTGCTGGTAATTATAGTATTATTCCTATGCATACACAGTCTATTACCATTAATTAACCAGAATAGTGTTGTAGTTTCTCAACACTTAAGCACTCTTGAAAGACATAGAAGAAACGGAAACATCCGTCCCTTACACTTAAGAGGCTCTATATCTTACAAGAGGATCTCAGACCTCCTCTCGTTTTCCCAAATCCTCAGAGCTGTTACAGCGGCGAGAAGAGAGAACAGTAATTGGCGCCTCCTCCTCTCAGAGCCGCACAGACCATTCAACCCGATCGATGCCGATCCTCTCAGACATGGGAGCCAGCTGCCGGGTTCCCACAAGTCGGTTCCACTTGGTCTTATCGCCTCAGATACGCCAAGAAGAAAGACTAGGACCGTGTATCTGGCGCTGATACCGCACTGCGTAAGGCGCCGGGAGTAAACGATGAGCTTTGCATTGCGTTACAGCAGACGACCAGCATTCGAACTGTTATAAGTGTTATTTCTAAAAAGTGTCAGATTAGACAACTTAAAATGTCAGATGTTTTTAGCCTACGCCAACTTTGTGATGCTCCCTAAAATTCATCTAATTGTTAATACATCTACATTAAAAGAAATACTGCTGTACTGAATCAGAAATTTACATGCAAAGAGTACACTACAGTACAATAAAACGTGTTCGGTTCCAAATGATCGAAGCAAACTTTTGAAGCACTTGACTCGATCGTATATCAGCCATACTTTACGAGTTCGTGCGCTACTTGAGAAGTCATAAAATTTCCTTCTGCAAGGAGGTTGCGTGCATGACCAGCCCATAACGTCGAAAACAAGCAAAGAGCTGATAAATATTTACAATACGTATAGAAGTAACCGGTGCAATGGCCGAGTGGGTAGAGTGTTCGCCTTGCATTCAGTAGGTCGTGAGTTCAATCCCCGACCGTGTCATACCAAAGCCTTTAAAATGGTACATGCTGCTTTCTCTGCTTAGCACTCAGCACTAATGAGGGAGAGTATAACGGAAGTTTAACACACATCACTACAAGCGGACCAAACTCCCCGCTGAAGTGGTTTGCACAAATGTATGGCCCAATGGCTACTCGAAATGGAGATAAGCACCACTATTCCTAAGCATCTGCACAGATTTACGGGCAACTTTAACTTTAATAGAAGTAACTAGTTCCGGAGTCAGCGCAATGACAGCACGCCATCGTTACAAAACGTCACCCGAGACGATGTCAACAACCTACAGGCCGATCCCACCACCCCTGATGTAATCGAGTTTGCCGCGGTGGCAATGTGGTGATTCTAATAAAGCAAAGCCGCCTTCCCAATCACCGGTAATTGCCGCATTGTTTACTCAGGACATGCTTCTATCGATTGACGTAATCCACTGGTGGTCACGTATTGGACTATATAGCTGTAGTGCACCATTCGTAAATTGTTTCATCAGGTTGGCATCACCAGGAGAGAAAGTTGTTTTCCCCGTCAATAAAGAATAATACCTACAAACGTTCCGGTGACCGTCTGTCACCCACGTCAGGGCAAACCTGCCAGGAGGATATTGCCCTGGAGGAGTCAGTATTGCCCTGTGGAACGTTGTTATTCAATGCATTATATAGGTTTGTGACAGTAATGTATTTTGCTTTCCACAGTGCAACTTCGGAATACAATTTCCTCCACTGAATTCATCTTATAGACCACAGAGGTATTCAATTTTCGTTGACATGATCAACATGTTTTATTCATGTCCTTCCTTCACGTAACAGCTCCTACAAGCACGCTCCTGTCGCCACACAGCTGACGCGCTCCATCCGTAACGCGGTTACGACGTAAGGCAGTGATCTACAGGGTCAGGAAACAGGTCGACTGGCAAGAAATTGGATTTCCTGTGCTGTATGAGAGAGTAGTCGGAGACACATTTCCTGAAAGCTTTTCCGCAACTATGTAAAAGAATCTGTGAGAAGTGGCACTCTTAAGAACAACTGCGCTTACAGAGCCGGGAAAGGGCACATTTTACACAGGAGTACGTCACGAGCCAAACTCTCTTTGTACGAGAGACGGTTTTTTTTTTGGGGGGGGGGGAGGGGGTGCATACCCGGTAAACCGCCTTAAGGCGTAACACACCAGGTTTGTACTGAACAGTACAAGCTGCATATCCGGGCAGATTTATTTGATCCACTCACACCGGGAAGGTCCTCTACTATTTTCGTGCTCGAGGTGTGGCTCTCCTCAAACACGGGACCTCCATTTAACGTCCTATCCGAAGGAATCGAACACCTTGCCGATTGCGCCACACGATCCCACGCGTTTCTTGCAGGCTCTGCATCCATGCCAGAAATCCGTAAGAAAGTCAATTAATTCTTGATAATAGTTACTCTTTTATACCCACGGATAGCCACACTAGTAAAGAACATAGGATCAAAAACACTTACAATTCCTTTGAACTGGCGTGGCGAACTATGTACGAGCTGTCTTATTCTCACTACCAGCCGCACTTTCAACACCTTCGGAAGCCGCTATTAAAACTGCTGTCAAACACACTTCCCACTTCTAAAAGCTCCTTGCTATGCTGACCTGCGATGAATGGAAAGAATGATTTTTAATTTAAGAATTCAACACAGAGCAGAGCCATAGTCTGCACTAGAGCACATCATAATGTCGAACACACTTTCCTCTTCTGAGACCTTTCAATATGCTGACGTACAATATATAAAGGGAATTCCATCTTTGATAACAGCAACGCTTTTTGCGCCCTGAGTAGCCACTTTACACACTGTCGTTACCTCATGGGGACAAGCGTACTTTCCGTTCCTAAGAACCACTAAACTGACGTGGAGAGGCTAATTCGTAACGACATCCACGCTTCCAGCAGCCTCGAGAGAGCACATTTTCCACTGCTGTAACTTCATAGGGTCAAACACACTTCCTGTTCCTAAAAGCGCCTTGCTAGCTTGACTTGCGAGACATGGAGAGCGTGATTCTTAATAACAACTAGGCTTTAAGCACCGTGGAGATCCACATTCCACACTGGAGCACATCATAGTCTCAAACACACTTTCATTTTCTAAGAACTTCTAGCAAAGTGACGTGCAATAAATTGAGAGGCGAATTCTTGATAACATCCACGCTTTCAATACCGCGGAGAGCAACTTTAAAAACACCGGTGTTACATCATTGGGTCAAACGAAAAAAACTTACGATCCCCTTGCTACGCTGACTTGCGATAGATAGAGAGGCTAATTCTGAATAGCAACCAAGCTTCCAGTACACTGGAGTACACCATAGTGTCAAACACACTTTCATTTCCGAAAACCTGCTACTATGCTGACGCACAATATACATAGAATCCGATATTTAAAGACAGCCACGCTTTAAGCACCGTGGATAGTCACTTACACATTACGGTACCTCATGGGGACAAGCGTACTTCCCGTTCCTTCGAGCTTAATTTTGCCGTACCGAAGAGGCGTAATAAACGCTGAAGCCGACCCGTGTTTCCTGGAGCTGCGTCTCGCCGGGTAGGACGCCAGTCTGTCGCCATTGACTCCCCAGACAAGTGGCGATATCGGCTATCTGGCAACTCGGAATCACGCCATCAAGGAAACAACTTGAAGGAGCGTCTGAAAGCTTGGCTCGTGGATTTGCAGATTTGTGAAGTACCGGTGGGATTTATTACATAGATAACGTGGTGTGCCTTGCTGGTGCAGTGGCCAGGGGGTAGGGTAGTGGTTGCATTGCAGTCGTGAGTTCCATACCTGGCTGAGTTGTACCAAAGACTTAAACTTGACACAACTGCTTTCCCTGCTTAGCACTCAGCATTTGAGTGTAGCAGTTGAACATACCACTACCAGTAGGCTATCCCCCTGCTGTAGTGGCCTGTTTGTATGAGAGTATGGTAGTTGAACACACACCACTGTCAGTAGACTAGCTACCTGCTGTAGTGACCTGTGAGTAGGAGAGTATAGAAGTTGAACACACCACTACCGGTGGACTAGCCCCCTGCTGTAGTGATTGTGACTGTATGGCCCATACATCAATGCTGTGCCATTGAAAAATGCGCTTTGCATCATTTTTCTCACTCAAATCAGGTGAAAATGAGCACTGAGCTTTGGGGTATCGCTAACTGAAGGTCCAGTCTTTGAGGACAGCCACAGTCGAGCCCACCTCACTAGTGTCTTTTTCTGACAGGAAGTGTGAAATATGTCATGACTGATTTGGGGAAATCGTCGTCAGCTCTAATAAGAATTAGTGAAGGCTATGTAGCACATCTATTCTCCATCACTGTCCACCACCCAGACACAATAAGAAAGGAAAGCTCAGAGGGACACCTATTCTGCGGCCCGGCAGTACCCAGCCACACCGTGAAAGTGTAACGGCAGGGCTGCCCTACCGTGGAGAATTGGCCAGACATCTCCCATGAAGGACACGTTTGGCTCTCCCTTTTCCTTACGCGAAACAGTTGTGTAATACCCCCCTCACATTAGGCGAAAATCGATCGGACAACGAGTCTGCGAGCTCTAAATTACGAGGAGGCATGACCTTGCTGCCGACGAAGACATGGCAGAGTATCCCCCCCCCCCCTTCCCGTCAGGGTCATGCCTCCTGGTAATTTCCTCGGAAAAAAAGAAACGACGGGAGTATGACTGGGATTCAAGGAGTAAAAGATGTTCTAAGATATACACAACATCAAATAAAGCACAACAGTTTACCTCGACATATTCCATAACCAGAGGTAGTCTAACTTCTCCAGGTAGTTTAGTAATATATATACTTCTTCATTCTGGATAGATCACCCTTTCCAGTGCACGGCGATCACTGAGCGACTGTGCAGCGACCGAGATTTTGTGTACCCCTTTATTTCATAGCTTGAATATGATGCAGGATGTAAAAGTATGATTTGAGAGACAACAAAACACACAAAACGTGAAAATATTTGTTCGTTATCTTTGAAATTCGTTCACAGGTGTACCAAATATTCGGTCGTTCAGTGGTCGCTCAGAGGTCACAGCCTCTAACGGAAGGGTATTGTTATGACACCCCGGGTAAGTTTGATGGATGTTTGCTGTTGGTCGCCCAACAGTCGCAGCGCAGTCGCAGCCCTAGCGGAATGGTGATGTCACGACATCCCGGGTAAGTTTGATGGATATTTGCCGTTGTACTGTTTATTTTATCTCTCCCCCGCACATGTGCACCAAGCAGAGGGTTAATCATCTCCTGGAGGAATTCCTTCAGAAGTTCCCAAGAACAGATGCCCTACCCGCACCCTGGCGGTATCAAACAAAGCGCGAGTGACCGCTTAAGCACTGTTTTATCCCATGTCATAGGCCCTTATACTCCAACGGCCAACTTGATATGTATATTTCTGTTCTTCTAGTCACTTTGTTATCTTGTTTTTGTTTCCTACTTTATTGTCTAACATTGAAGACGCTCATCAGTCACGTATGCATTCAGTTTATACTCGAATTTTTTTTCAAGCAATGACTGTACCTTTACCTTTAAAAATAGTTATTACTTGAAGAAAATTTTGGGTCTAAGATTCGTATTCACCTTGGTTGCACATCAATTGAATGTTTGTGTCTAAAGTTTGCCAAGTGTCACTGAGGAAATGTAATGGATGCTACTTGAAACGTCTTATCAAGTTTGTTTAACAATAGCTATCTTGAGTATAATGTGTCTAGAATGCCGAAGGCGCCTTATACAGGTCTAGACGTTATTCTGTGAACTGGAATGATAAAGTATTACGGAGAAAAGTATTACGGAGAAGCAGATAAAGGAACCACCACATTCACATTCTGATGTGTCCACAGCTTTCGGCTTCACGGCGAGACATTACAATAGAGGGTAAATAGCATATCTAGTCCAAGCATAACCTGTATTTCATGGCCGTCAAGATAAACATGTACTTCATTCCTCTTCCGAGTAAGTATGAATACTTTATTGTTCTGACTATTGGAATATGTCAGGTGACACGTTTTAATACAGCACAAGCTAATCTAACCTAACCAAATCCCCTTTCAGGCAAACGCTATCATGAAATCATGCATTATTAATTGTCAAAAACATAGAATCTTCAGGCCAAGGCAAACTGTTGTGTTTCCACATTCCCTGACCGACCCTAGCAAACACTTGCAGAACCTGCCTTTTTTGGTCGGCCGCTTGCGAGATTTTGGTGCTAACGCCTTAGTGATGAAAATGTTGTAAAATGTTTGTGTAGTAAGCACTGTACTACTTTGCTTGAACTATTGATATTCTTGTGATTGTACAATGTATAAAGTTATCTTTGTGATTACGATATGATGTTTTACCTTGATAACTTGTATTTCTTTGATCAATTCAGCCAAGGTTCAAAACAAAGTAGAAAGATAAAAATAATCTTTACCTACTGAGCTTATTATTCTAAGGATCGTTGATTTTCCCATGCACCATTTAGTTTGTCAAGTTTTATGTATTCTCTTGTTTTCATCAACTTTAACCCTTGTCTTGCTGAGATATTTTTGGCAATTTAACATGCCTAGTCTGATTTATTAATCTGATCAGTAAAACTTGACCTACTCTGTGCTGCTGCTGCAGATTTACCTCCCCAATCGATGCGGTTTGCTGTGGCATGCCACATTTATGTATGAAATACCCCAAACCCACAACAACACAGGACAAACATACAGGCATCGCGTATGTGCTATGTAACAATTGTTGCACGTAGCAGGACTAGGGTCTAACTATCGTTGATCTTCTGTAACACTAAAAACAAGGAAAGGGACTGCATGACAATATGGACCATATTGGTCCCCGTATTTCACATCAGGAAGCCGTGTGTCTTGCTCTAACCGCGCTTTGTATCTTGGACTATTTCCGAAACAAAGGGAGACTGAAGCACGCCATGGAAGTGCCATTAAACAAGATGAAATGCTTCCTCCTTTGCCAGGGTGGCGGCTGACTCAGGAAAAACTGCAGCCAATCTTGCAGAAAGACGAAGGCCGACCTTATCTTTTGTTTCATCTGCCGGCACATTTGCATCGTAAGTTATCTCTTCGGCTGTGTTATCGACCCTTCCTCGCCGCTCTCGGGAGTCGGTTCGCGCTTCAGTTCAAACCAAGTGGGACCGCGTAGCGCAGTGGCGGTGTGTTCGGCTCGGGACCGAGAGGTCTCGCGTTCGAATCCGGCTGCCGTGCTACCGATCTTGTGCCCTTTGGAATGGCACTTAACACGACTTTCCTCACTTTACTCAGGTGAAAATGGGTACTTAGCTTCGGCTTGGGCCGTCTCTCGGATAGGACGTAAAATGGAGGTTCCGTGTCTGGAGAGAGCCATAACCCAGGCACATTAAAAAAAAAACCACACGTGCGATGGTGCGGTGTGCGATGAAAAATCAGAATTGGTCATTCTCTACAAATCACCCGGACTCCATGGAGAATAGTGACATATCAGTCACTAATGGAGATATGTATAACCAAACAAACCGCGCTCGGTAAGATGCAGCTGGATGCCCCAGCTACTGGCACAGCCTCATCGGGGCGGGTTTGTTATAGTCCATTTCGCACCAAATGGTGCATAGAGCGGCGCCTATCTCCGTTTCAGTAGCCTCGGGCCACACGACGTTTGTGCAATCACTACAGCAGCTGTGTCTCTGTTAACCTTCCAAAATGCCGAGTGCTAAGCACAGAGAGCAGTGTGATCGTAGAGCCCACAAATTTTAGAAAAATGTGGGGGTTTTCGTCTCCCTCTGCTTCCAAAAAAGAAGTCGAACCCAACCTTTTTAGAAATAGCCAACATTAGTATTACAGTACGTCGATGTAGGTTAGACATCCAGGTAATAAGATACACCAAAAAGTAGTTACTCAAGCAACT
>NC_049980.1:34330445-34358280 GCF_000003815.2 Branchiostoma floridae | reverse complement strand
TCTTTTTGGCGTATAGTAATACAGTAGAATATTGTTCATGACTGTCCATTGTCACTATGTTTATACCATGTACTTGCAATTAGCCCTCAGGCACGAACTTGCAAATAAACTTCTCAGTATGTACCATTCTTAACGTCTTTGGTATGACTCAGCCGGGGATCGAACTCACGACCTACTGAATGTAAGACGAATTGTCGGCTGTTGCACGGGCCACGCTTGAGGGAAGATATGCTGAATAGCAAAGCCTTAAAATAGACCGATGGATTTTCTCTTAACGTGCGGAAAAAGAAACCAGTCGAGTGGTGGGTAAGGATTCTAACCTGGAATAAATCATACAGCGTTTGCGTTGCTATTGTGCTATTGAATCTTGAATATTACATATAAACATTTTCACCATTAAAATAACGAGTGTCAAAATATATTTTGTGTTAATAACATACTTTAAAGTCTATTTGCGGTCATGTAGTTTATTACTAAAATAACGACATTCGTTATGACTTCACTTTTAGGAAAATCGTTTGCAAATGAAAGGAACCGTCTCGGAGGGCTTAAGAAGATTTGAATTATTTCTAGACCATCTCTCGATCACATAATCGTTGGAGCGAAACCAGGGTGTTACGCGACACCTTGGTTTTAGTTGACTGTCTACAAGGAATAACCTATTCTACTGCAGTCTATTTTTAGTTTTGTAGACTCATGTAGAAAAGCTAACCCGTTAAGCCCTGCCCTGTCCCGTAAGTCTGATCACAGATCCTCACACGTGACAGGACAGGTCGCGTATCTCCATTTGTATGAAGTAAAGATTACGGGACTAGAGAGGTCGTTGACTTCACACGAGCTCAACGCACTGCTTGGTAATATTTACACGAACTTCAAATACAGTCTTATATACTTATCCCGCTTAACTAAGACCAACTAACAGGATGATAGAGCTTAAATATTCATTTAGTCAGTGACGCTTTTTGAAAGGCATAAATACATACCTCCAGACTTGAATATTATAAACTATTTTCAGTTATTAGGTGCAAAGTTAGCGTTATTGAATATATCAGTAACAAATATCTGCATCATCATCATCATCACCACAGTATCAGTTATACCTCTCTGTGTATTATTCCACCTGCCTCTGGAACTAGAAGCCGTGAGTTCGATTCCGGCTGTGTCACTCACCCGACATGCACGCTACCGGAAAGGGTTGCAGTCCTTAGGACAGGACGTTAAACCGTGGTTCACTGTTCACTGTGCTTGTCGAAAAGAGCTAGGGGAATTTCCCCGGTACAATGAACCTGTAAATACTGTACATAGTGTCTGTCCTCTCTGTCACGACCAGTGGAAGACTAGCTCTTCAGTGAGCTAAAACTGGATCGAGATCACTTTCTTTTTCCTTTTACCTGAGTTGGGGAATTACATTATGGGGCATCAAAGGTTTCATAGGTTTCATATCCACTTTGAATCCCAACGACTATTTGCGAGGACCAAAAGAATACATCCACACAACCTTTCTGTCAGCCGGGACGGGGGGCGATATAGTCGTCCGACAACCTTTGACCCATTGCTGACGTCACGCGTGTATGAAGCCTCGTGTCCAGAACATTTGGGTCAGATAGTACCAGAGTTACCAACCTAAGATTGATATGTTCAAAAATTGTATTTTTCCAGAGCTATCGTAGAGTGGAATTTGTTATCACTAAGCACGGAATAAGCATCTTCGCTGGATAATTTTAAAGAACGCTTGCAGATAGATGTGCTAAAGTTAGGTGTGGCGGGTCCTTCGGTGTAATATAGCCAGCTGCTGCTGCCGCGCCGCGTGCCTGCGAAGCTGGTGTGGTACGCCGAAGGGCGGTTATACCGGCTATATAGATACAGATACAGAATGATACAGATAGCTGAATAGGACTGAGCGATTTAGTCCCAAACTCCAATAAATCCTATTGTGACACTTTAAGCATTCCAGTGGTTTCAGTTGGCTAGATGAAAACAGTACATTCTGGAACGAGGGCACATTTTCCGATATTGACCAACGAAAGTGATTGTTATCAACCGTCGAGCAGAGCGCGAGAAGGGGTGATGAGAGATCAGATAAGGAGAGTTTGGGGGGCATCTGCTGAATGAGACGGGTCGATGTAATCTTGCTTTTATTGATCCCGTCAGCATTCAGACACTTCCAGGAATTCAGGAGTTCCAGGAAAGATTGACTTTATCCTGGAATCTGTGACGTTCTCGTCACAGACAGATTCACATTCATGGGTTGATTAGGACTTTATAGTCTATATGTTTATGGATTTTTTTAGAGCTTTAATCATGTTATGAAGAAGGCTCGAAGTAATCTCTCTTTTATTGATCGTCATCAGAATTCAGAGAATTCCGGGAACGGATGCCTTTATCCTGGAATCTGGTAATCTGTGACGTTTCCCTTGCATTATGGATTGATGTTTATAGTGTACATATTTATGGATCTATTAGATATTCAATCATGAAATCAAGATCTGATATTTTGTCTGACGCTTACATGTACCTCCTACTACCTGACTTCAATGAAAAGCGCCCAGAAGATTAATTTGAGCTGATCGTGAAGAAATAAACAGGTTGCAACAGGTTCCTTGGAATCATTATGCTCAGAGAAAGGATCCATTGTGTATTCAAACCCTTCCGTTTGATTTATTCGTCTTTGGCAACACACCATCAAGGAACAAAATACACCGCTATATCCACGTAGTTGTGAATGTTTATAAACAAAAATTAGCACGCAATCGGAAATATAAGACAAAATGTACAAGAAACTATTTTTCAAATATTTTGATGTCAACTTGTTTCGTGATGAGAATCGTGTATCTTTCTAAAGTGGCTGAAAGCACTTTTACTGACACAAACATGTCCTTACGAATTTAGTCAACTTGTTTCGTGATGAGAATCGTGTATCGTTCGAAAGTGGCTGAAAGCCCTTTTCCTAACACAAACATGTCCTTACGAATTCCGTATCGATGCTCTTTTCCTAACACAAACATTTCCTTACGATTTCCTTACGATGCTCATTCTGTATCCACGTTGTTTATTATTCCTCGGGCTGACGACAGCGCCATCAAAGACTGACGCGCCATCGAAAAACTGGAACTCTGTATTAAGCCTCTGACGTGCTAAATAATAGAGCGGCTTTCAGGTTTATCAAGATGACAACACAGGAATGTCGTTACTCTACATCGTCACACCGCTGCCGCCACACGCGGAGCTGAAGTGCGGTGTGCTGTGATGGATGGCTCTGCTCGCTTGTCTATCAGATGCCGGAGGGTTTATCATAATATGGTGCAGAGTGGCGCGCGGTAAGGCAAACAAACCAACACAATATTTTGTATTTCGTTATGGCCTTGAAAAAAAATCGGTAGCTAGTGATTCTGTTTTTCTTTTCTTGCCTTTTTAAGAAGCGTATGCCAAAGCTGAATTAGGCTATTGTGTCAAACTCTAAAATACATTTCAGCATCTTAAGCAGAATTTCGCACTTTAAAAAACATAATACGTAAGCAAACATACAATTTTCTAGATTTCAAGGGAGGCGACCCAATAAAATCATTATCTCCATAAAAAATGGAGATATAGTTTTGGGTGTGTCTGTGTGTGTGTGTCTGTCTATATGTCTGTCTTTGTGTTTCCGGATTTTTGTAGTCAGCATAATTCAAGAATCTCGGGTTTGGGTGAAACGATTTGGACCACTTGTGGTCTCACCAGGTGTTAACAGAAAGATGGCCTTACTTTGTTGGGTCTGTTCATATCGCTTCTTCTATAGCAACAGAAATAGAGCATGTTAGAAATTGTTCAACGTTATTATCGAATGTCCAATAGAAAGTATCATTTCCCTTGCCAGTGGTCAACCCCAAAAGTCTAGGGACGGCAGTTTCTTTCTGCTGGTGTTTGGTTTGGTTTGGTTATACAGATCTCCATTAGTGACTGATAGTCACTAGTCTTCCTGGAGTCCGGGTGATTTATAGAGAATCACCAATTCTAGACGGATTTTGCACCATCGCACACCGCACCATCGCACGTGTGGGGGTTCTTTAACGTGCCTGGGGTATGGCTCTCTGCAGACACGGGACCTCCATTTTACGTCCTATCCGAGGGACGGCCCTAGTCGAAGCTAGGTACTCATTTTCGCTGAGTAAAATGAGGAAAGTCGTGTAAAGTGACTTTGCCAAGGGCACAAGATCGGTAGCACGGCAGCCGGATTCGAACCCGCAAGCTCTCAGTCACGGGCCGAACACGGTCCCGCTGCGCTACGCGTTCCCACTGTAGTTCCCTACTGCACGAGTAGATTGGGTGAGTGGAAACGCAATATTGATTTGCCCAGGCCTAAGCTGGGATCGGGGTGAGGCCGCCAGCCCGGAAGACTGGCGGAATTATGCACATATTGATGCAACAGTGAAGCTGAGGTGCAGATTTTTCTATAAAAGCGCCTGAGGTGCACACTCATTGTTGTTCACGCGTGCGCGGTAACTAGGCTTGTGAATCTGGTTCCTAGAGTGTTTGTCAACGTAAAAATATCCACGTAAAAATGGAACAAACGGTTCATCGCTCTATGCAGAATAGTCGCTCAACAGCAAGTGAGAATATAGCAATTGTGAATATGTATGTGACGAGTATCTTTACATCTTTACATGGACAGGATTTTTTATCATCCAAATCCAATTAATAGACATTAATCCAAATCTAATTAACGTTGACATAATGACGCTTTGTACATTGGCAATCTTGAAACTTCTAGAGCTAAAGGAAGCTTGTAGTATGCAAAGCACATTGGAAAAAGATGAAGAAAGACTGGATGCAGCTACAGGACTCTTAAGCTTCAAAAACTGTAGATGCAGAACCCAGTGACTGATGATTGGCAATCTTACCCTCGCGATTACATTTTAATGTGGAGAACTGGAATATGAAAGCCTGGCTTAAGATAAATGACTTAAATGAACACATAACCCAGAGATTGAAAGCCATGCTACCTTCAGGGTCAGAACTGATCACATTTGAGCAGGAGGAGAAACCAGCATGATGCATTGTCGGTTGTTCACCTGCATGAGAAGTTGCCCGGCATGCAGCCTCCAACAATGTCGGGGGAGTTCGAGTCAACTTCTACTCAATCTTCCACCAGCGCCCAATTAACGTCCAACTCTTTTAGAGCTGTCAAAGTTGGACCATCAATACGAACTATTTACAGCGCCTGAAGCACCCGCGAGGGACGGCAGGCTCGGCTAGAGGCTCGTCAGTTCTACTCCGTTCCAAGTTGATGATCAACGGCTTACGCAACGGTGACGTCAGCGGGAGTACCTGTTGCGGTCCCCGCGTCCGGTGCGCCGGTACAAAACGCCGGGGGTATCACGTCTGTGACGCAGGTGTGGGCACATATCGCTGCAAATTGGACACATATCAGTCCGGTCTCCTAAATTTGTTTTTAAGTCCTTCCTGAACCAGATTGTGCATGGAGCGATCTCTGTTTCTCTAGCCTTTGGGCCACACAACTTTGCCAGGCTATCTGCCATATGCTGAACAAAGGAAGAACTTTGTACGAATTTCAAAGTCTTTAGTATGACTAGGCCGGGGATATCGAACTCATGACCTACCGGAGGCAAGGCGAACCCTTTACGTACTAGGACATAGCACATGTAGGTTCCTGCGTACCCTGGTAATCCAGCCAGGTAATGTTCCCCTCCCGGGTTTCCTCGTTATTCCACATTCTGTAATGTCTCTGACGCACATGAGGTCCTTACTGTCCTGTACTGCTTCCGGGCAGAGCTTAGGTACCTCGCTGTCCTGTACTGCTCCCAGACAGAGCTTAGGTACCTCGCTGTCCTGTACTGCTCCCGGGCAGAGCTTAGGTCCTTACTGTCCTGTACTGCTCCCGGGCAGAGCTTAGGTACCTCGCTGTCCTGTACTGCTCCCGGGCAGAGCTTAGGTACCTCGCTGTCCTGTACTGCTCCCGGGCAGAGCTTAGGTCCTTACTGTCCTGTACTGCTCCCGGGCAGAGCTTAGGTACCTCGCTGTCCTGTACTGCTCCCGGGCAGAGCTTAGGTCCTTACTGTCCTGTACTGCTCCCAGGCAGAGCTTAGGTACCTTACTGTCCTGTACTGCTCCCGGGTAGAGCTTAGGTACCTCGCTGTCCTATACTGCTCCCGGGCAGAGCTTAGGTACCCCGCTGTCCTGTACTGCTCCCAGGCAGAGCTTAGGTACCTCGCTGTCCTGTACTGATCCTGGGCAGAGCTTAGGTACCTCGCTGTCCTGTACTGATTCCGGGCAAAGCTTAGGCACCGCAATGCCACTGCCTGGTGAAGGGTACTATGCCCTGGAGAGGAGATTTTTCGGAGTCCATCCACGTTCAGCGGTGGTGGCATCAACCTGAACTTGTGGATCAGGGTCAGGATTCAGACCGTCTTCATGACGTCTACGGAGATTGGTCAGAGGGTTTTCAAGATGTTACCCATGCATTAGGCATTATCTGAATATCAACCATGTCCGCTCTATATACGACAATGCCCAGAACTGAAAGCAAAACTAGTCAGAGGGTTCTCATTCATATTCGTCTATGCTGGCATCAACGTGAGCTTGTGGATCAGGCTCAGGATTCAGGCCGTCTTCGTGAAGTCCTCGGCGATTGTCTTCAAACAGTCTGCAAAGCTTGCTTCCCACTTATTAAACATTATCTGAATATCAACCATATAACCACATCTTCATGGCGTGTAGGAAGATTGTCTGCAAACCTTTCGGAAAGTCCGACTTTCAACCACGTCCTCTCTATAAACAATAATGCCCAAAACTGAAAGCGTACCCGGTGCCATTGTGGCAACTGGCCAGACTTTTCTCATCCATATTCGTCTGTACAGGTACCATCCGGAGCTTGTGAAGGAGCCTTTTCAAACTCTCGTCAGCATCATGAGAGGATAGTTCGCAAAGCCTCCGTGGTGCCGGAAGGTTCTTATTCAAAGAGATGCACCTGATGTTCAACATTTCTTTCTGACTTTCTGACTTAGATGATGTTAAATATAATCTACTCTCGTTGTCAAAAAACGTTGAAGGAGATTTCCTCTGCAGGAAGGAGCAAGCTAAGAATAAAAAGGGAAGTGGCTTGTTTTCTTGGCCGTACTTTAAGGCAATCGTCTGTCTCTTAGAATGTTTAAAAATCAGAAGGAAAAATCACAGAGCCGAAAGTGTTACGAACCTACTGTCATTGTGGCAGCTAAATATTGAAAGATACCTTCTCTGAACGACGGAGCAAGCTAAAAAAACAAGTGGTTTGTATTCTAGGCAGTACTTCAAGGCATTCATATGCCTCTTAAAAGATTTACACATCTGAATTATAAAAAAAGGGTCGACAGTGTTACAAACATGCATGACAGTCTGCGCTCTAACACGAGTTGTCCCTATCAGGTCACGGCCTGACGTCTCCATGCGTGAGTCAGTAAGTTTGCTGTTTAACAGAAATAACTCATGTTAGCCACTTCACTGTCAGTGATCACTTCAAATAACACAAGCAGCCACCATTGTATTTGAAAGCCATCTCATCATCATCGTCTCCATCCTATTGATTTTAACATAGCAGACATAATAGCAGCCTGAATGGCGTTGAAATGTACAACAAAACTTTATATGTACAATGAGAAACAACATATGCAAATAGTGAACAACATCTCGGACATTAAGTAGCCATCGTTATTAACTGTCTTCAGTCTTGTTACACATATTGATGGCTGTGTGCAGGAAAGAGCTCTGAAGTTTTTTTTTAGTTCTGGCTCATCCCTAGTGAGACCCCCCCCCCCCCGCCAATTGTATTTGCATTGGAAACACCTGGTAGTGTTTAACGGTGGGATTTTTGGCGCCGGCTGTTCTCCCTAACTACAGGCACGACATTATTCACCCAAGGACCCTGCCGGCTTAAACATACCAGGGCCGGGTCAGTGCCAGAATAATGCATCTAGCGTCTTCATCTCCAGCCCAGCGTCCGAGCATAGATCCTCCTGATTTTGCTGAGAACATGGGCTCTCATCCACTTGATGAGAAGTCAATGATCGGAAAGCTGCTTAAAAGACAACGCCTTTCCCTGTGCAAAATGTGCGCCTCCACCAGACTATTTACGCCGGTTGAATAGCAACAGGTAGCCAAATAGGAGAATAATTTACCTGGCAGGGGAATTTGAAGATTGGCCTGATAGAAGAATAGTTCACCAGGGGAATTTGTCCACCATAGCGCAGTTAGAAAACTTAAGGCAGGCTCTCTCTACTGGCCAATTAGTCACCCGGGTTTTGTCAAATGCAGGAATATCGCCTTAGGAATGCCCTGTGGAGATTATACAAAAATAAGTAGGTAACACTACTTGGTCTCTTCTTAAAAGATAACGCCTTTCCCTGTACAAAATGTGCCTCTCCAACAGACTATTTACGGCGGCTAAAATAGCAACAGGTAGCCAAATAGGGGAATAATTTACCATGGGAATCTGTCCACCAAGGCGTAGTTAGGAAACTTACGAAGACAGGCTCTCTCTACTGGCTAATTAGTAACCATGATTTTGTCAAATACATGAATATTTTATTAGGAAGGCCTGGGGAAGTTTCAGTAGGCAACACATGGACTTCAGAATCACATGCACACGGCTGCCTACAGCAGATTGCTCTGTTGTTACCTGTATCGTTCAAGCAGAATCGGCTGAAGTTTCCATTCACTGTTGGATAACAAAGCTTATTTGCTAACAAGTAAAAAAAGAAACACGTGTCGTTATTCACTGTGTCTAGAGAACAGTATTTGAAGGCGGAGCCCATCTTTACCCTTCCCTCGCCATTTACCTCCCCAACCGAAGTCAGGTACTCATTTTTACAGCTGGGTGCCCTTCCGTATATCACAATATTTATTCAGGAATTGAACCTTGACATGTTGATCTCGTGTCCACTAGCATAACCACTAGGCCATTCGACGCCACGACGACATGTACAGTAGGAGCGTATCAAATATCGTCACTGCTCCTCAGTTCTCACTGACAAAATAGCAGCGACAACTCGTATCTGTCGAGTAAGCAAAAGATACTCGTTGCCTAACATCCATTCCGAAAATATCAGTAATGAAACTAGCAACGGAATCGATGACACCATGAAGAAAATGTCAATGAAGGCTATACGTCTAGGTAATAAGATACGCCAAACAGTAATTATTTCAGTAACTTAATATGATTTTGGAAACGGTCAGTGAACCGTTCTTATTATCAACAAGGTGCCGAATCGGTGGCACCATAAATGATCTGTCCATGAAGGTTGGACATCTAGGTAATAAGATGCGCCAAACAGAAATTACTCATGTAACTGGATATTATTTTCCAGACCAGACCAGACGTTCAGAAATGAACTGTTATCAGCAAGGTGCGGTTTCCTTGGTAACGCATTACCTCATTGTTGTCCATTTTACATGATCCTTGGGAGAAAGAAATCGATATTTTTCATGTACTAGTAACACCAGGAGAGGATAACCCTGGCTAGGGATAGAAGAACCTGGAGGCAACTCTCGATCTTCATGTCTACCTTGTCCCCCCAACGACCTGGAGGTCAAGGGACTAGGTAGGTAGGTAGGTAGGTAGTAACACCAGGGACCGACACAACCGAGCGCACTATCGCAGTGCAGCATCAACCATTGTGTTCACTTTGCAGTCAGAACTGCCCATTTCTTACACAAAAAAGGGCTTTCTACTTTTCTTATAGGAAAATGGACGTCAGTTTCTGTATCAGGTAGCTTCTTACATCTCATGTGTATTATACATCAGGTACGAACCCTACGATTCAAGCCCGCTCTACAGATTCGTCATCCTGGTGTTTTGCCTTTGTTAGTGCCTTTGCCGGGAGCACTTTTCGTGTGTTTGATGTACTGACGGCGGAGTGTAATGAACTCAGAGATGCCCCCTGCTGGTACGTAAATCATATGCTGACAATTAGCTTCCTCTCTCTACAATAGAGGCTTACGGCCCGGTATGGAGACGATAGGGACATGCGCCTCTGAGGACCGCAATGGGCTGGATTGGCCAGATATACTAATAGCGGCTACAGTATCACATACACCGTGTCTCCGTCACACGTACAGAACAAAGGGTGTAATGGTGTACGAGGACCAAAGTTCGCCGTTTCAGTTTTGTTATATCCCAGATGCGTAGCCAAATGTCAATTCCTCTAGAGCTTTTAGTCCATGGGGTGGTGTGCGTGAGAGAAATCGGGGTAAGGGTTAGGGTTGGGGCTAGGTTTGGGGTTAGGGGTTAGGGGTTAGGGTTAGGTCTAGGTTTGGGGTTAGGGTTGGGGCTAGGTTTGGGGTTAGGGGTTAGGGTTAGGTCTAGGTTCGGGGTTAGGAGTTAGGGGTAGGGTTGGGGCTAGGTTTGGGGTTAGGGGTTAGGGGTTAGGGTTAGGTCTAGGTTCGGGGTTAGGAGTTAGGGGTAGGGTTGGGGCTAGGTTATATTTGGGGTCGGGGTTAGGGTTGCGGTCCAGGTTAGTGCTGGTGCCCGAAGCGTGACCAGACTTCTGTATTGAACATTACAACGCTCCACCCCCCTCAGGTATACTGGAAATCCCCGGGCAGTTTTCGGGCATATATTTGACACCGGACCGTGCTTCGCTTGTTTTCTAGTTTCTCGCTAATGCTGTCTATGCGGGAACAACTTTGAAACAGGACCAAGCTAACCTTCTCATCCTGGCAGTCTATAGTAACACCATCTTTCGTCTCGTAGCATATCGATGTCACTCTACAATATTCAAGTAAGTAGTGACACACACCAAGACAAACAGACAGATAAACAATACCTCTGTTATGGTACTATGTTATGGTTGTGGCAGAGATAACAAGTGAGATATCAGGTCAAATTTCGCATGACCAATGTTCTGAAGAGCAGAACCCGCAGGGCTACATCTCAATCTCGTCCTGAGTCCGTGCCCGACTGTCCCGATGGGGACATCTCCTCTCTCTTTCACCCGTCTACACGGGATTATTTCCGTTCACGGTCAATAATTCATAACCGATGATATCAGCACACCAAGGCGCCTGAACGGTGCACAATCACAACGCTCGTGAACAAATCCTCTCACCAAGTCCCCAGCGTGTTCAACCTTCCATAATCAGATCTACCACTGCAGTCCATGTGAATCAGGCAGTTGAAAATGCATTTCCCCACACCGCTAATGGTTAATACATCGTTAAGATCCCATAACCAGTCCATCAACCCTCCGTGACAGCTCGGTGTGCTGACAGGGGATTGAGTCGTCACCGGAGTTCTTCATCAGAGAACGGAGGAGCCGAGACTGTCGTGCTGACGTCTGAAGTAGTCTTCTGGGACTTTTCATTGGGTCGATTCAAGGATATGCTGTACAGGAATGGACCGATCTTGTCGAAGGCCATATCGAACAAAAAGAACCCCCTTTTCTTAATTTTTATGTCGAACATCTCGGTCAAAAGTAGCCCCAGTGGGACAGACATGGCCAATCGAAAATGATATGCTATTCTTTGTAGAAGACTACGCCCATGGAGTATAGTTGTTTTGTGAGGGAGAGCAGCTACATAGCATTACTTTATTGGCCAAAAAAGGTAAAAGAAGCCAGTCGGTATAATCAGCTAAATAGCCCGGCGACCAGTTTTGTCCTACTAGCGCTTTTTTGACGGAGGTGTTAGAAATAGGACCATGATCGAACAGGGGGCGGGGCTTTGGGATCGGTCCACTCCCTTTCATGTACAGACACTGTAAATATACCCCCCCCCCCCGTTCAATGTCAGAGATTTATATATCAATGAATCTTTAGGGTAATCCTTTCAGTTAACCGAGTGACTAATTTAGAAGGGAAACCTTTACATAATCAGCATACAGAAGAAAATTACTAAGGACTCTTTTAGAAATAGAATTACGGTAAAGTCTTGCCGCTATTTTCAATTTTTCGTCTTGTAAAGGAAAACGATATGAAAATTCGGAAACAGCTAGGAAAGAATTCACACGGGATCTTTATATATTTGCAATCAGTATAACCGCCCTTCGGCGTAACACACCAGCTTCTGTATCTGTATCTATATAGCCGGTATAACCGCCCTTCGGCGTCACACACCAGCTCCTGTATCTGTATCTATATAGCCGTTATAACCGCCCTGCAGCGTAACACACCAGCTTCTGTATATCTGTATCTATATAGCCGGTATAACCGCCCTTCAGCGTAACACACCAGCTTCTGTATCTGTATCTATATAGCCGGTATAACCGCCCTTCAGCGTAACACACCAGCTCCTGTGTCTGTATCTCTATAGCCGGTATAACCCCCTTCGGCGTAACACACCAGTTTCTGCATCTGTATCTATGCAACCCATATATCCACCTTTCAGCGTAACACACCAGGTTCGACAATCACAGTCAATAGAATTTACATCCTTCACGCGTCAGTTTCGTTTAAGCTACGCCCCAATTTGCCAGGTTCATTTGATCATTACTTAGATATCACTTAAGTCCGCCGATCGTTGTAAGTCCTGTGTTATTAGCGGTAAGGGGCCTGGCGGGCGCGAATGTGCATTCGGAACGACGTCCCGCGGGGTGATGTAAGAAACACATGCATAAAACAGCAGAGAGAGCCAATTGTGCGAGGAGCATCACCTGTAGCGCGGTGTGCGGGGGAGAGAGAGACTTTCTTTACTTGTTGTGGAGGCGTTGTATATATAAATACTCGAGAGGGCTTATTTTCAGCTATCGACCGTGGGATGAGTCGGATGTTTTTTGTGCTTCGGTTTCCGTTTTTTTTAATAACAAAGCAGCAAAAGTAATATTCTAACTAAGATCGGGTGAAAAATGCAGCGATTTTTTAAATCAGGGATGGTAACTGGTAAACGCAGTTAGTGAATATGGCTATCTGTACCTACATGACGTCTAATTTTTCATTCTCTTAAGGGCACACAAATGAGTCTAATTTATCAGTCCCCAGCTGCGTTTAACCGTTGAGATGTGCTTTTCACCACCTTCCTCAAACCTTCTATGTGCTCCGCTATCAGGAGGGCCTCAGTCAGTCAGAGCATTGTCCATCATTTTCTGACGTCTCACACAAAGGGGTGTTGATGCTAGATCAATAATTGTGCAGAAATGCGGAGCGTCTTGTCTCCGAGCTGGCATCTTGAAAAGGTGATAGCCACTTGTTACTTCAACCCTTCTACAAACATGGCGACGCTAGGTCACCTTAATCCGTGGGGTAACTTAGATTCGTTGTTTTAAGAGATTGGTATTCAGAGATTTCAGGGCAACACATTTAAGATATTACAATGTGAAACTACCTTCCATCGACTTAAAGATCCCCCAAATACCCTATTTTGATACACAACGGATATAGGTTGCCCCACGGATAAAGGTGAACAGACAAACATGATTAAGAAGGCCCCACCTGTTTCTCGTTGTCCTTCCCCTTGGTGCTGATGACCCTCTCGCACTGGCAGCCCTCGATGAGCGCCAGCCCGGAGGGGCGCATGGCCGTGTCGTTCTCGAAGTAGAAGAGGAAATTCTGGTAGAGCGCGAACCATCTCTGCTGCCACTTGCCGGTGTCGGAGCTGCGCTTGTACAGGAAGCCGGCCAGGGTGGCGTCCGCGCGGGCACACGCCGAGAGGGACAGCAGCTGCCCCTCGCTGAACCGTATGGCCTTCTGCATCGCGGCTTCTCCTCTAGCTCTGTGAACACTGGAGAATCTGAATGAAGCTGGCACGTTCCTTCGGTGCGTCAAGGTGGTTCCATCAGAGGCAGTACAGCGATGCGAAGTCTCTCATCAGTCCTGGAAATCCGATGGGGCCAAATTAGCGCGCCAGCGTTTGTCCACGCTGTGGGTCCTTGTCATCACTCACGAGTGAGAACTCGATATCCAGCCAGAGCTGCAGAACTGGCGGGTGTAAACCGCGAGTATAACATCGCAGAGACGACAACACGAGAAAAAAAGCTTCCTTTCGCGAAGTGCTGACTGAGCAACGTCAGCAGACGGAGGAGGAACTTTCTGGACTCGCGATGCAGAAAAAAAACCTGACATGCGTACAGAAGCGCCAGAGCACGCAGGATGCTAAGCATACGCGGAGATCAGAGGCAGGAGCCGGGGATAAGACCGCCCCGAGATGCCTTCATTTGTGATGCGGCGTGGCCCGCGCCAGCTGCGTCTGACACCGCCTTACATCAAGTCAGCCGAGCGAGCCGATTCCTTCACAGGCGTGTCATCCGTCAGCCCTAACCGCAACACGCAAAGCCTTCTGTTAGCTGCAGCGTCAGCGCCGTTCGTACGTGTCATCAATCACGTCAGAGCGACGTTCCACCTGTGGGAACGTTACCTGGCGTCAGCGCACGTCTTTGTAACCTGGCAGGCAGGTTTGGTACCGTGGTACGGAGAGGTGTTCACCTGGCCTAGCAACCTGACCGGGCCTTTCTCCGGTGTGTGCAACAGCCGGGCATAAATATTTCATCAAGTTTGCCTACAATAGCCGTAACATAAGTAAGCGCCACGCCGCGGGAGCTGGGAGATGATTATGCCACGAAACAAACAGGTTGCCACGCCCATGGTGCTAGGTTAGGCAACAGCAAGCAAATCTTATGGATCAGACCATTCTCTGCATACTGCAAAAAAATAGTGATATAGAGCGAAAAAAAACAAGATGGGTAAAAAAAAAAACAAGCTGCCAAATTTAGACAAAATAAACGTTGTAACAAGAGTTGAAGTGACCAAATATGGCACCACAGCTAACAAGTCACTTATTCTTGTATCTACGTGCACTAGCGTAGTAAACGTGACCCTAGTGTGGTACACTGGCATCACTTATCAATTTTGGCAACTACACTTATTGCTTCCATATTACTACGACTCCTACAGCTATCCAGCAAGTTTTGCTTCTGCAATTTACCAGCCGATGCTTCCTATCTAGTGTCACTTCTACATACAATCATTAGCTTACAACAGAACCTATCTAACCATTTCTGACCATCCATGAAGAAGAAATTTGTTTTTTCTGAAATCAGGCGGAAATTTATGAGCGCGCTGATGTCATCCATAACATTTACTTGCTGTGGCCTTACCTTCACGCGAGGTTCAGGTAACGATACGACAGGAAAACAAATCTTAAGAAGGGGATTCGGTGGTGACATGTGGGGATTTGTTCCCAGCTTGCGCGGAAGATGTCAGTTATAAGAAACTGTAGATCCATCCGTGTCACTGTCGAAAGGTAGTGGATTCTGCCTGACACGTCTGACCGTTTCCAAAATCACATCCAGTTGCTTGAGTAATTGCTATTTTGCGATACACACACCGTTCACTAAAGTCTGTGACTAAAAAGTTGCCTACTCCCTACACGAGTTTCATAAACAAAAAACGATTCTTCCTTTGTCTGTTTGTTGTTTCTTACAGTATTTCCTATTGGACATCTAAAATTGTCGTCATTCGTTGGGTATAAAAGACCAGTTTCGTCAGTGTCACTGACGAAAGACATTGGATACTATCTGAAAAGCCTGACCGTTTTCAAAATTCATATCCAGTTGCTTGTCAATGAGTATCTGCTTTTTGGCATATTGCTTCTGTCTTTTTGGGTTGTTTTTGCTTCTTTTAATCAATTTGGGTCGGCCGTTGATCGGCCAAAATTGGATTTGCGCGTCCCTGGATTTTGTAATAGGATTAAGTTGTACGGAGTAAAAATACCCGCCTATGGTGCACCCTGCAGGCGTGTCGTGCGAGATGTAGCGCCAGCGGGGATGTTTGCATGGCAAACAGCACTCTAACACAAGGGACAGCCGCGTGTATTTATTCTCAGATTATAACTCGTCAATGAGCATTTTTGATCAAACATACTCATTGTCCAATACAAAGAGAACACGACTGCACACAACTGCTAACCTAACACATGTCACTCCGAAAATCGGCTCAGGCTAACGTCACATTTTAAAACCGGGGCCCGGTCGGGCTGTTTGTGGAAACGGAAAAAAGAAATGTATTCGAAAAAAGTACACAAATAATGCCCACGACTATTATCTTTACGTCTTGTGTAGTTTGGCGTCTTTTATATCACACCTTTCGCTTCTGGTCCCCGGCTTGGAAATATGGCATGGCCCTTAGTGGGAAAATATTGGCTTGGGCAGTAACAATCAATGTTTGTTTTGCAACAGGAGGAAATGTTTGCGTCTCCAACGGTAGGCGTTTTAATAATACAGACATGTGGTAGGGATGCATGCATGCTACCACGTATGTTTGTGGGCTCAGTGCATGCAAATTCATATCCCCTTCCTCTATTTCAATTCTACCCTTACCATTGACGGTTTTCCTCAGTTTTTAGGCCTTTTAGATGATTCATAATAAGTTTATTGCAACTTCTTGCCGGCTGCTAATGGCAAAATCATCTAGTCACAATCACAAAATCAACCAGTGAATGTTGCACAATATAACATGTGAATATGTTTTCATTCAAATGCTCACTATAAACATTAGCTAAATACGTAGTTTCATCTATACTGTACATTATTTAGATTGCATCTTAAGAAGTCTGAAGCATGTAAAAAATCAACATACTCATTTAGAAGATAAGGATTGGCCGGGAGTGCTTGGCGATAAAGATGAGCATTCGCGAAGCCACATTACACTATCAGCTACTGAAAAGCATAACCTGGCGTCTGAAGCAGGAAAAAACAACAACTTTGAAATATCCGAATACTTGAAGTTCAAAAGAGCTATCCACCTGGTCCAAACTTCCCCAATACAAGATAAAAAAAGGTACTTCAGACAAACTTTGATGAAAGATGTAACCATGGTGAATTATCTTTAAACTGGCAGAATCATGGCTTCTGGGACATAATCTTGTGAGAAACATTACGAGGAAGAATGCCTCATGAAACCATAGTAAGGTTCTGCCTTTTTAACTTTAACACACGGAAGAACTATAGCTCTAAACTGTTCCAAACTTCCCCGATACTACAAGATAAGCAAGGCACACTTCAGACAAACTTTGATTTGAAGCTGGATGGAAACCCGGTCCTGCGCGCGGGGAAATGAGCCTGTGGAAGTTGTAATGTGATCTGCCTCAGCCATTTCCGCGGACGGTGCGCGTGTGCTGCCCTGCGCATGCGTGCTGCAGTACCCCGCTTATCAGTCGGAGCGCCGACAGTACCGACAGTACCTGCCGCCATGGAGATGGCTTCCGCTCGTAGATTGGCCAATCAGGCATGTCAGATGGCTTCCGGTCGCAGATTGGCCAATCAGGCATGTCAGAAGATAAGATCGGATCTGCTGCAGTAAGACGGCTGTACATTACCTGCGTGTTGCCTTGACGACAGCGCTGATGCTAGGATTACGCAGCTACCTGAGCTTTCTCAGTCTTTTGTAGTCATTTTAGATCTGATACGAGGCAGACCATGGATGACCAGGGATTATGGATTTTGCACAAAAGTTTCTGGAAGACTTAAAGTCTGAACCTACGTTTGGGTACAATTTACAAACTATGTGAGGCCTACCATAGCGCTGTGAAGCTGCTTCTCTCCGTTAGTTCGTACATTTCTCAGTCTTTTGTAGTTATTTTAGATTTTGATACGGGGCAGTCCATGGATGACCAGGGGTTATGGATTTTGCACAAAAGTTTCTGTAAGACTTGTGAACTCGGTGTAAACCTTAGGTTTTTTTTTACCGATGAACTCTTCAACGATAAGTACGGGTACAATTTCCAAACTGCGTCTGGCCTACCATAGTGCGGTTAAGTTGCTGTTCCGTGTCCGCAGGAACATTAGTACCAGTTATCTCTTTAATAACATTGGTATGGACACTTTTGATGCAAAACTTCTCACCAATTTGTATCCCTCCTTCTGTCTCTTGAAAGTGCTATCATCAGTTAGCTTGTTGCGTCAGTTAACTTTTACTGTCCGATGCATACTGTTAAATAACTTTCTGGCAGCATCACGGTATATCAGTTTTTATCTGATAGTTTCGTATTCACAGGTAGGATCTGTCGGTGTACTCTGAAAGTTTATTCTGTATTTCTGCATCACAGCTTGTTGGACATGAGCCATGTGCCTGATCCACAGAGATAAATGAATTATGAATAGTAAAATAAAGTACTTCTGAAATGCCACAGGTAGCTTAGAGACAGCTGTAAAGCATTGAGCTGGATAACTGTGGCTGTGAGGTCGTTGACCCCATCGATGTACTGAATAGAATGCACACGGGAGAAGCAAAGCGGAAGTGGAAACCATGGTGAATTATCTTTAAACTGGCTGAATCACTTTAATGGTTCCTAACGGCAAGTAATGGCGTCGCTGTCTATAATGGAGACTACATTGCTCCGGGGACGTAATCTTACGAGGAACATTGCAACATTTACAATCACAATCACAACATGCCAGAATGTCTCCAGGAACCATACGTACGGTTCAGCATTTTTTACTTTGACACAATAGGACTTGCTAATGAATAGCCTATTATCTAAACCAAGTGTTTGGAAACAAACATATGAAATAAAGCTGCACGATTTTATGAAAAATTTGATAATACTCTATAGAAACTTTTACACCACAATTGAGGAACGACAGAACACAAACTATCGATCTTTAGCAAACTGTGCACACAGTTTCATATCCTTTTGAGTTTTGTGAACATCCGTAAACTTTGTCTAGTCCATATTTCCACCAGCTGAGAGACCAAAATTGAATTTGTGTGACTGATTTTTTTCATAACTGCAATATGATGCAGGACACAAAAAATATGGTTTCTATGAAAACAAGACAGACAAATGTAAAAAGAAAAAGTTTCGTCTATTATGTATGAAATTCGTTGAACTAATTGTCAATTCTTCAGTCGCTCAGCCTCTAGTGGAAACAGGTGCAGCGGTGAGTACTAGAAATGTTTAGGCACGAGGGACGCTTCACCATTCAAACGACGTATGTAGCATTATTCTCAGCCCTTAACTCGTCGGCTGCCTTCAGATGTTATCAAAAAGACCATCTGCATCCAGACCCAGTAATCGCACATACAAGGATCAAGCTGCACAAGGAATATTTGAACGACGAAGTAAAAAATCAAATATTCATCGTATTCTTGAAAATTGCAATGTAAGGACCTAGTAATAAACGAATAAGGAACTAGAGACATTCTTGATTTGCACAAGAAATGTGAACACGGTATACAAAAAACAACAACATCATCTCACGCTTATTCCATGCAGATGCCTTCATCAGCAGCATATTGTGGACACACTTCGTCAATCTCATCTGCAAAAACCCGCTCAACTTACTGTATATAAACTGTATTTGTATTGTATGTCTTTCTTTATATTTATTTTTCATGTGATATGGGCCAAGTGCCTATAATAAAGTTGAAAAAGTGAAAATAACGAAATGGACCTGCAAACTGTCTATTGGTAGAAATCAGTTCCACAGTTTTGCACCCAGCTCACGACAGTTGCAGATCCGCCCCAGAAGCGCCCATGGACGGATGGCGTATTGTAACGCCGTCAGGTCGTCTTGCCGTCCGCCGGATAAATATTTCAAAGCTGCGCTTGGAGGAGCGGATTAACCATCAAACGGCTATACTTCATCGGATCACCTGGGTGTATATACGTGTGTGGTGACCCGGCCTGGTGGCCTGGAGCTTGTTCCTACATCTTAGCCTCACAGGTGCTCTTTAGCACGTCTTGCGTGAAAATTTAGTTGTGGTAAACCTTGGTGGAAAAGCGTCTTCATTGAAGGTATTCATTCCAATATAGAAATCATCAATTTAAGTCGTGTACGTCCTGACGGACGATATATTTCATCGGATCACCTGGGTGTATATTCGTGTGTGGTGACCGGGTCTGGTGTCCCGAAGCTTGTTCCTACATCTTAGCCTCCCAGGTGCTTTGGAATCTGTCTTGTGTGCAAATTTAGTTGTGGTACATGTACAGGTGGAAAAGCGTCTGCATTCAAGGTATTCATTCCAATGTAGAAATCGTGGACATCCTGAGGGACGATATACTTCATGGTATCACCTGGTGCACATACGTGTGTGGTGACCCAGTCTGGTGGCCTGAAGATTGTTCTTACAGCAAGGCGCTCTTTAGCAAGTCTTGTGTGCAGATTCAGCTGTGGTACACCTTGGTGGAAAAGCGTCTTCACTGAAGGTATTCATTCCAATGTAGAAATCATCACAGTCGTGTACCCAGTCGTGTACGTCCTGACGAACGATATATTTCATTAGATCGCCTGGTGCACATGTGTGTGGTGACCCAGTCTGGTGGCCTGAAGATTGTTCTTACAGCAAGGCGCTCTTTAGCAAGTCTTGTGTGCAGATTGCAGCTGTGGTACACCTTGGTGGAAAAGCATCTTCATTGAAGGTATTCATTCCAATGTAGAAATCATAAAATCATCATTGGACGATATACTTCATCGGATCGCCTGGTGCACATGTGTGTGGTGACCCGGCCTCTTGGCCTGAAACTTGTTAGCCTCCCAGGTGCTCTAGAATCTGTCTTGGGTGCAAATTCAACTGCGGTATGCGTTGGTACAACAAAGTGTCTACATTGAAGGCATTTATTCTGATGTAAAAATAAACAAAGTCTTGTTCAGCGCTGATGTGCAAGACGGTAGATTACTAGACCAGCTCGACTCGGCTTGCCGCAGTTTTTATTATCATTATTCACAGAACATGGGATATGCAAAAGAGACAAGGCATACCACATTGAAGGCATTTATTCTGATGTGAAAATTATGCTCGACTCTTGTTGGGCATGCCGCATTTTTGTCATTATTATTCACAGAACATCAAATATACAAAAGAGACAAGACAAATTAACAGCGGACTTAATACATACAACTTGTACTGCATTGAAAATAAGATATTTAAGAAGATCAATTATTTGGGTACTAAGTGCTAAGTTATGTGCCATTTCCTAACCCAAAGAACAAAACAGACACATACAACCGAGAATACGTTTAAGTTTTCATATTAGTTTTATGTATTTAGCATAACTTCACACGGATTTGACATGAGTCTTTCCTATCACACATACATCTACCAGACTCCTTCGTCACTAGATCAAGATAGCCTAAGGGATCTAATAGTAAACATTTTGTGATGAAGACAATGTCACAACGTATGCAGATGTAAGCAGCCTGGGTCACGCAAATAGTGGAAGCCCCGTGGAGCTGTGTTGCACCTTAGTGGAAGTGATTTCCATTCAAGGCGTTCAGCCTATTCAAAAATAGACGAAGTCACCTGGTAATAAACATTTTGTGATCACCATTCTGACATAAACCCCATTCCAATAGAGGCTGAGGCCAAAGATTTGACATATTATTCAGTGGATGTTATCAGAAGACAATGATGAAGATCGATATTTTCACATGCGTATTTTGAATTTGAAATTGAGGGTCACTAAAATACAATGCAGGTAGCTGCACGGTCGCTCAGAAATCTCTGTCTGGTGGCAGCAGGCCTGAGACAAGCGTACAGACAAATGGGTCGGAAACGTCCTGTCGTACGCAAATACGGAGTATGGAAACCCTGCGGATCGCGTAGCCCGCACATGCGCAACAGGCGCCGTCTTGTCACGTTTCACAACAAGCGGCAGAGACAAGGGGTCCGGTGGGTCTCACTTCGGGGTCCGGTGGGTCTCACTTCGGGGTTCAGCAGTCGTGCCAATCGATTTTTACTATCTGAAGAATCGTCAGTATGCGGGAAAACAAAGGCACTCTACAGGACTGCAGGAAGCCTTCTCTACTGGTGGATGGTAGATCAGTTCTCCTTCCAAATCCTCATCGATTTTATACCAGCCAAACTTAGTCAAATTCAGAATTAGAAGGGTAAAAGACTTTCCTATGCTAAGGAAGCCGATACTGTAAATGGGGAGTGTTCGCTATAGTTCCATGTTGTTTTCTCCTAGAAAATGTATGTTCCATTTCTGTCCTGCCTACTCCCTTGTTTCAACGGGTTATTTAAAACCACCGCATTTTCTAACTAGCACGGAATCAAATCGCCGTAGACATTTCCCGTTTTGCATCATTAAGACCAATCCGTCATCATTTCTTCACTGTACCAGATAAGAGATATACACACTCCACATGGGACACGCTCCATCAGACTAAGGGTGCGCAGCGACGGTGGAGTTGATTAGTCAGTGCTCATTAGATAGTGATCAGACGTGACTTACCACGCGGCCATGCACATTGGTGCTGGTGATGTCCTTACCAAGACGTGACGTACCACGCGGCCATGGACAGGGGTGCTGGTGATGTCCTTACCAAGACGTGACGTACCACGCGGCCATGGACAGGGGTGCTGGATATGGCCTTACCAAGGCGTGACGCACCACGCGGCCATGGACAGGGGTGCTGGTAATGTCCTTACCAAGGCGTGACGTGCCACGCGGCCATGCACAGGGGTGCTGGTAATGTCCTTACCAAGGCGTGACGCACCACGCGGCCATGCACAGGGGTGCTGGCTATGTCCTCACCAAGGCGTGACGCACCACGCGGCCATGGACAGGGGTGCTGGTCATGGCCTTACCAAGGCGTGACGTACCACGCGGCCATGGACAGGGGTGCTGGCAATGTCCTTACCAAGGCGTGACGCACCACGCGGCCATGCACAGGGGTGCTGGCTATGTCCTTACCAAGGCGTGACGTACAACGCGGCCATGGACAGGGGTGCTGGTTATGTCCTTACCAAGGCGTGACGTACCACGCGGCCATGGACAGGGGTGCTGGTTATGTCCTTACCAAGGCGTGACGTACCACGCGGCCATGGACAGGGGTGCTGGTTATGTCCTTACCAAGACGTGACGTACAACGCGGCCATGGACAGGGGTGCTGGTTATGTCCTTACCAAGACGTGACGTGCCACGCGGCCATGCACAGGGGTGCTGGTAATGTCCTTACCAAGACGTGACGCACCACGCGGCCATGGACAGGGGTGCTGGTAATGTCCTTACCAAGACGTGACGCACCACGCGGCCATGGACAGGGGTGCAGGTAATGTCCTTACCAAGGCGTGACGTACCACGCGGCCATGGACAGGGGTGCTGGCAATGTCCTTACCAAGGCGTGACGCACCACGCGGCCATGCACAGGGGTGCTGGCTATGTCCTTACTAAGACGTGACGTACCACGCGGCCATGGACAGGGGTGCAGGTAATGTCCTTACCAAGGCGTGACGTACCACGCGGCCATGTACAGGGGTGCTGGTCATGTCCTTACCAAGGCGTGACGTACCACGCGGCCATGTACAGGGGTGCTGGCTATGTCCTTACCAAGGCGTGACGCACCACTCGGGCATGCACAGGGGTGCTGAGGTACCACGCGGCCATGCACAGGGGTGCTGGTCATGTCCTTACCAAGGCGTGACGTACCACGCGGCCATGGACAGGGGTGCTGGTCATGTCCTTACCAAGACGTGACGCACCACGCGGCCATGCACAGGGGTGCTGGCTATGTCCTTACCAAGGCGTGACGTACCACGCGGCCATGCACAGGGGTGCTGGTAATGTCCTTACCAAGGCGTGAGGTACCACGCGGCCATGCACAGGGGTGCTGGTCATGTCCTTACCAAGGCGAGATGGGATCCTGGGAGGATGCAGATATGTGCATAGATCGTTCGTTGGGGAAACTGAAAGATACATGGCGAACTTATTCCGAAAAGTTGCAAAACGTTGTTTGTAAACATTATCATTTTTGGTGGGGAATACTGAGAAAACTCCCTCTTATCTGTATTTATATAGCCGGTATAACGACCATGATTATAAAACAGGTCCAGTGTAAAGGCACAGTGTACCGTGAATTTTAGCGTGAGTTATGTATGTCGAAGCTAAGTTTCTGATCGTTAAAAAATGCACACAAAGCAAACGAACATGGATGTTACAGTTCACATTAATTAATACTTCGGTATTGACGAATATTCTCTTTCATTTCGCCTTGTCTTGAGTCTTTTTTTACTTATTTCTATTGTAATGGAAAATTCACACCAAAAGGCCCACCAAACCTGCATCACATTTACGTTACCATCATGTTATGTAGACGGCCGAGTCTAAAAAAATAGAATAAAGGGAATGTATTTTTCCATAACTGTAACCAGAAACACAATACAGATTTCCCCCTGCCTGCTCATATTTTCGCGTGTGGATTCAAAAGTAACAATCTCTCAGCGGTGCCTACAAGCGGCGGCAATCTCCCATGTAAATCGTTTTTACTGCCAGTGCAGGGGATTTGTGACGACAATAACTGTTTTAAAACGCCGTTTACAGACACTTGTGGAATGTAAATGCAGAGAGTTGTTTTGTTGAGGGGCGGATTGTATTGTAGAGGATCTCCCTAACGCAGTAAAGAAAGGAAAACTGAAGAGGCATGGCCACACGTCATTGTCATCGGGACTAGCAAAAACTATCATGCAAGGGAGGAAGGAAGAGAAGTAGGCAACGGAGAAGATGGAGGATAATATCAGAGAATAGAACTGCATGGCACTAAGCGAAACATTGAGGGGAACATGAAAAGACAAAGATGGGTGGAAAAAGTGGTAGTCAGATCTTGGTGAACCAACGGTCAAATAGTTACACTATGGATGAGATAGGGTTTCTGTTTTATGCAACTAGCAACGGCTGTTTAGCTGTTTCAAGTAAAATAGCAAATAAAGCAGGTTTCTTTGTTATCCGTCCAGCTCTTACGCCGGTTATTATGAGTGATACTGTTAGCCGAGCAAGCGTTATTTAATGCCATGTTAGACACAGTATGTCTCAGTATGTGAACAATTTTATCTGATATTCACAAGAAGGCATGTTACGTTCCTCATTTGTTTTGATTAAAGAAACTTGTTATTCGGTATGTTTCAAGTAAAGATTGAAAAGAAGGAATTTCACTGTAGGTAGGAGTAGCACTAGCTGGACGTATTTTCATATATTTCTTGACAAAGTTCAAAAGGCTATATCCCTTTCTGCAATTATATTGACAGGCCTTTCGTGTATTTGCTCTCAAATACACGGCACAATGCGTCACCGAGGTCCTTTCTCTGTTCCGAAAGTCATAGAAGCTCATGTGTATTAACATCTTAAGGTCACCACTTTAAACCCTGCCATTAGCGAACCCTTTCCGCCCGAGCACAAGGCCACAGAAATGTAAAAATAAAAGGCAGCGTTCCCTTTTTTGGTGATCCCACTTCCTCTCTGTACTCAAGGGCCAATTACCCCTGATAGAGACCTCGACGCCATAAAAGGAAACGATGGTTTGATGGAAAGCGGCTGTCTAGATGCCAGTCATAATCAGCGTCCGGCTTATCATGAAATATTTATCGGGAGGTAATCCAGAAAAAAAGCCATTGGACGGGGCAGGCGAATAACCACCGGGCTTTCAGTACCTTGGTTAGGGTATAAAAAGGTTGTCAGAAGCAAGTTTGCGCAAGAAACGGTTAAAAAGGTTACTGTTAAAGTGCTTGGGGAAGGGGTCAGGGTCGCCTTCAATTTATCAGGCTCTAAGTACCATGGCTAGGGTATGCTAATAACCACCGGGCTTTCAGTACCATGGCTAGGGTATGCTAATAACCACCGGGCTTTCAGTACCATGGTTAGGGTATGCTAATAACCACCGGGCTTTCAGTACCATGGTTAGGGTATGCTAATAACCACCGGGCTTTCAGTGCCATGGTTAGGGTATGCTAATAGCCACCGGGCTTTCAGTACCATGGTTAGGGTATGCTAATAACCCAGGCTTTCAGTACCATGGTTAGGGTATGCTAATAACCCAGGCTTTCAGTACCATGGTTAGGGTATGCTAATAGCCACCGGGCTTTCAGTACCATGGTTAGGGTATGCTAATAACCACCGGGCTTTCAGTGCCATGGTTAGGGTATGCTAATAACCACCGGGCTTTCAGTACCATGGTTAGGGTATGCTAATAACCACCGGGTTTTCCGTACCATGGTTAGGCTATGCTAATAACCACCATGCTTTCAGTACCATGGTTAGGGTATGCTAATAACCACCGGGCTTTCAGTACCATGGTTAGGGTATGCTAATAGCCACCGGGCTTTCAGTACCATGGTCAGGGTATGCTAATAGCCACCGGGCTTTGAGTACCATGGTTAGGGTATGCTAATAGCCACCGGGCTTTCAGTACCATGGTTATGGTATGCTAATAGCCACCGGGCTTTCAGTACCATGGTTAGGGTATGCTAATAGCCACCGGGCTTTCAGTACCATGGTTAGGGTATGCTAATAGCCCCAGGCTTTCAGTACCATGGTTAGGGTATGCTAATAGCCCCAGGCTTTCGGTACCATGGTTAGGGTATGCTAATAGCCACCGGGCTTTCAGTACCATGGTTAGGGTATGCTATTAGCCACTGGGCTTTCAGTACCATGGTTAGGGTATGCTAATAACCCAGGCCTTCAGTACCATGGTTAGGGTATGCTAATAGCCACCGGGCTTTCAGTACCATGGTTAGGGTATGCTAATAACCCAGGCCTTCAGTACCATGGTTAGGGTATGGTAATAGCCACCGGGCTTTCAGTACCATGGTTAGGGTATGCTAATAGCCCCAGGCTTTCAGTACCATGGTTAAGGTATGCTAATAGCCACCGGGCTTTCAGTACCATGGTTAGGGTATGCTAATAACCACCGGGCTTGAGTACCATGGCCGGGTATGCTAATGACACTGGCTTTCAGTACCATGGTTAGGGTATGCTAATAGCCCCAGGCTTTCAGTACCATGGTTAGGGTATGCTAATAACCACCGGGCTTTCAGTACCAGAGTTAGGGTATGCTAATAGCCACCGGGCTTTCAGTGCCAGAGTTGGGGTATGCTAATAGCCACCGGGCTTGAGTACCATGGCTGGGTATGCTAATGACCCTGGCTTTCAGTACCATGGTTAGGGTATTCTAATAGCCATCGGGCTTTCAGTGCCATGGTTAGGGTACGCCAATAATCACCGGGTTTTTAGTACCATGGTCAGGGTATGCTAATAATCCATGCTATCAGTACCATGGTTAGGGTATTCTAATAGCCATCGGGCTTTCAGTGCCATGGTTAGGGTATTCTAATAGCCATCGGGCTTTCAATGCCATGGTTAGGGTACGCCAATAACCACCGGGCTTTCAGTACCATGGTTAGGGTATGCTAATAACCCAGGCTTTCAGTGCCAGAGTTAGGGCATGCTAATAGCCACCGGGCTTGAATACCATGGCTGGGTATGCTAATGACCCATGCTATCAGTACCATGGTTAGGGTATTCTAATAGCCATCGGGCTTTCAGTGCCATGGTTAGGGTACGCCAATAACCACCGGGTTTTCAGTACCATGGTTAGGGTACGCCAATAACCACCGGGTTTTCAGTACCATGGTTAGGGTATGCTAATAGCCAAGAGGCTAGCATCACCTAGGTAAGAGTGTATTTAGCTTCAAGTTTGCGTCATCAGCCACTACAAAAACGGGTGAAGTGGCTGTGCGGTTAGTTCATTGAGAAGGGGTCACCGTTTTAGGCGGTAATCCTGGAAAACCATTGGACGGGGCAGGCTAATAACCGTCGGGCTTTCAGCACCCAGGCTAGCGTGTATGCAAAGGTTTTGAGCATCAAGGTGGCGCCATTAGCCACAAAGAATGGTTGAATATGTCGCTCGTTAAGAGCGTTCGGAAGAAGAAGGGTCACCATTGCCATTAATGTTTTACGTGTGTTACAGACAGATGGGTATAAGGGCTGGGTCGTACGTCAAAATTGCACTTCAAAATCGTGCGACGTCAAAATTGCACTTCAAACTCGTGCGAGGTCAAAATTGTACTTCAAAATCGTGCGACGTCAAAATTGCACCTCAAAACCGTGCGACGTCAAAATTGCACTTCGAATCGTGCGAACTCAAAGTCATACATCGAAATCG
>NC_049980.1:34328316-34329970 GCF_000003815.2 Branchiostoma floridae | reverse complement strand
AGGGGTATTACCCATATCTGCATAGTTGATTGGTGGCCATTGCAGGTAGGCAATGCTAGAAGTGATGCTCTTTCTTCTGTGTCCCTACATTAAACCTCTACAAGTTGTTTTTGTTTCCTCTTGGTTTATATATTACCGTGTATTTCAATCTTCTGTAACGCTCGTTCAAGTTAATCCGCGGGGTAACCTATATGCGTTGTTTCTGTAAACAGGGTAATTTGGCACTTCAAGCAGATAGCTTGTAGTTTTAAACTGCAATATACTGAAATTATTGCAATTTGAAAATAACGTCCTTCAACGTGATATCCCCCAAATACCTCGTTTTTATAAGCAACGGATATAGGTTACCCAACGGATAAAGGTAAACTAGTGTTATATTATTTGGTTTTAAAAATGCTATCTATATTGAACAACGCATAAAATACGAGCTTGTTCCGATGGAACTCTGGAGAGAACACCCTTTCCGCACGCCCCATTTACGATCAATGTAGCGTTATTAATCGCTACTTGTGCGATATTTCTCCTGGAACAATGCCAAGCGCATGGCAACAAATTGTAGCCGCTGGTGGGAAGGTGCGCAGGTGGCATATTGCCACAGCTCCGCAGATAGAGACATAATGGCGCTTTGTAAGCAGAAATGTGGCAACACAGGCACGGCAGGAAAGGGGCTACACTGGGGTAATCTTAGAGCAGATGTAGGCAAAAAGGAAGTTACCCAAGCAACTGGATATGATTTTGGAAACGGTCAAACTTCTCAGACAACTAGATCCTTTTGGCTTTTAAACTTTTGCATATCAATTCACAGCTAAATATGAATTCTCTGTAACAAGATCTTTCCAGTGTCACTGATGAAGAAAGGTAATGAATGTTATCCGAAACGTCTTACCGTTACCAAAATCATGTCCATTTGTTTGAGCAACTGCTTTTAGGCGTATCTTACTCTAAGTACCTGAATGTCGAGTAGATGTAGGATTTTTTTTTAGCGTTTGGTGGTGTTTATTTCTTACTTTTTTTTTTTTTTTTAATTTTCTAACAGAAACCCGAACGGCATGACACTAAGGGAAACATTATTAAGAAGAACAGAAAACCGAGAAGGGTGGAGAAAAGCTGGTTAACGAATCTTTTTGCTGCCCCAACGGTCAAACAATTAGGTGATAAGTGTGATGAAATGGAAGACCAGTCCGGCACGGAACAAAACAAAAACCGTACAAAACACCTCCGAATCCGCACAAACCCTTCCCGCCTGCCACATCTGCTCAAATATCCACATTTCTCCTACAGCAGAGATTATGTTTAGTTTTGTCTAGTTTCAGTTTTTCATGGTTAAATCAATTGCAGCGTTATGATGATCACTGGGTTATATTATTTTCACTTCGTTTATTATTGTTTGATGTATAATCTTCATATCCACTAAATTGTATTATGATTTGTAAATTTTGACGGGGAAAGAGTTTGTATACCATGTACTTGATTAGACACTAGTTTTATGCATTTTCTTTGACTTTGACTTAGTTCTTGAGACTGTATATGTAATTAGCTTAGGTCTTGAGACTGTATATGCAATTAGCCCTCGGGCATGATTTTGCAAATAAAACATATAAGCCACACGGCTTTTTTTCTCCCCCCTGCACGTTCTGTTGTTTTCTTTAATTTG
>NC_049980.1:34309894-34328216 GCF_000003815.2 Branchiostoma floridae | reverse complement strand
CAGCAGATTTGTTTCAGATACCCCCCCCCCCCCCCCTAAACAACGCTGAGGAAGATAGAGCGAGGAATACATCCCTCTATCTTGGCACATCTGTGTGTGTAGTGCATTACCTCAGCAGATCTGCATCAGAACAACCCCCCCCCCCCCAAATAACGCTGAGGAAGAAAGAGCGAGGAGTACATTACTCTTGGCACATCTGTATGTGTACTTTATTACCTCAGCAAAACGGCTCTGTATCAGATTACTCCCCACCCCCTCCAGCAGTGATTGCCTGAGCGCGGTGCCCCCCCCCCCCACACACACACAGTCAACACCCCCACCCCACCCCCCCCGCAGTGATAACCCGAGCGTGCTGAACCCCCCACCCCCCAAAAAAATACACACACGGTTTTTACCGTAGCGCGGTTACCCACGATTACTCGCCAGATCACGGCGGCGGAATAATGCGGGTAATGGGCCGCTTTTCTCCCGCCAGGCGAGATAAATGAGCACCATTGTGGCGCATTGTGGCGAGCTGAACCGTTAACGGCCATCTACAGAGCTTCTCCCGCGCATTGTGGCGAGCTGAACCGTTAACGGAGCTTCTCCCGCGCACCTGACGGCAGCTGATGGCGTCTGCGGAGGTTTGGCCGCCGTAAATGTGGATTTCCGAGCCGTTTGGTCTCTATTGTATGGAGGCAGCCCGCCGTGTATAGGACCACCTGCGGTCCTGAGAGATTTTACCGTTCAGGATTTTTCAGTCTGTAAGTCAAGAAAGCTATAAAACGGATACCCGCATTATCTTAAGGTGTACTTTATATAAAACCATTGCAATACGTCTGAAAGTATTATATTGTTAGTAAGTTTGCTCAGTTTAAATCTATGACTAGTACTAAAAACCTTTATCTTCATACGCATTTTCACCATTCTATTGTCAACAAACTCAACCTCAGTACTACACTATCATCAAGAAACGAAACGAGACCTGGTCAATAGTATAATACATCAGAATAGTACTAGTAGTCCATATCTGTACTCTATCATGTCTTATATCTGTATGCATGCACAAAGCCTGATAGAGCATGAACGTACAATAAAAGCTGCCGCGATGAATCAGTGGAAGATATGTTAGGACTGACACCCGTTAGAGTGTGATAAGTTGATGGTTTTCTCCCAAACGGAGCAAGTTCTCGTTCAAGCGTTTGAGATCGATAAGAAGGCCAGGTTGTGCACTTTCACCCAATTATCAAGGCGAGGGCCGCCAGAGTACGCTAAATGGGGAGAAACTATCTTCAAAGTCTTCAGACTCAACAAGATGATGAAGGCGGTTGCCTTGTCAGAAATTAAGACAACCACATGAACCAGTTTAGATAGAAAATCATGGTCAAAATTACGTTATACCACGATCTCCGGGCGAAGATCGGCCATATTTAAGATCGACACAGGGTTGCGCGTATTTTTCACCTAAAAACCGTCCCTGCTCTTGAGGTCGATAAGGGGCCAGGTAGACACTTCCCCTAATTATCAAGCCTAGAACCGTCAGAGCACAGACATGGCTCTTCAACTGGTGATGAAGAGAAACTATCTTCAAATTCCCCAGAATCCTCAAGATGATGAAGGCAGCTGCCTTATGAGAAAGTAAGACAATCACAAGAAACAGTTTAGGTAGAAGATCATGGTCAAGGTTGACTAACGACTCGGGATTTCCTTCCTTGTCTTCCTGGATTAGCCTTTTTCTCTATAACGTGATGAAACAAAAACTACAGGGGCAATTACTAAAATGGCTGTAAAGCTCTACGTGGTACTTGAGTTCATTGACTACTTCGTGGTTCACAGGTACGAAGTGGTCAAGATTGCTTCTGATCTTAAGAAGGCAATGATGTGCACAAGTCTTCAAAGTTTTCAGGCCACTTTGGCAGTTGCGGACTTTAACGACTTTGTAGGGATTTTACTTTTTCTTCCTTCCATAGTGCGCGTATCAGCCAATTTCTAATAAAGGCTGCGATCGCTGAGAGATGAGACACTTCACAGATCGCTCAACGAATTTCATAGATAAAGAAAGATTCTTTTAGGTTTTGTTTGTTTAACATCTTGCATCACTTTCGAATTATAAAACGAAGGGTTACAGAAAACAATGTTTGCAGCTATTCGGTCGCTCATTGTCAGCGGGGACCTTACAAACGATATGAAACAATTCCCACAGTTACTCTTCAGCTTATGAAGCTCTAAGACTAAGACTCCAAACTCTTAAGGACCGACGTGTCACGCTGTGTTTGAAGTTTGCACATAAGCTATACAAGTCTGACCAGTACAGTCATTGGTTTACACGACAGCGGGGAGAGATTAGTGATAGGAAAACTAGACAGAACTAAAAACTTGACCAGTTGCCAGCCCGCACTGTACAATACCTCTTACCATCCACTTTCTGACTTTCTGACCTAATCGGCTCTGACTTTCTGACCTAACAATATAATCGGAACGGTCAACGAGGATGTTTTTAACTGCTTGTAATATATATTATACCGTTATATATATATATATATATATATATATATATATATATATATATAAATATAAATATATTACAAGCAGTTAAAAACATCCTTGTTGACCGTTCCGATTATATTGTGCTGGCACTGTACTTGTTGTGCAGTAAAGATATCATTTATTAAAAGATAACAGGCCTATATATATATATATATATATATATATATATATATATATATATATATATATATATATATATATATATATATATATGTTATATATATATATATATATACATACATATATATAGGCCTGTTATCTTTTAACCCATTATTGAATGTCTGATTTCTCAATGTATATTTTAATGTACAGAACACGTTATTCAGTCCTCCGGCTGCCAAGTGTTCTTTCAATAAAACCCAGAAAAAATGGAAATCGAAGACACCGCCAATAAGCCTGAATCACCTGCGGTCCCCTTCAGGTAGGTGGGTTACGATGTACATGACGGAGATGTTTATTTCCAGTACTGTAATTATGAACATCATGAAGACATACTTTGTACCTTGTACAATTGTTGTGCAATAAAGTTATTATCTATTATCTACCAAACACACATACTCACTAACATACAGAAACAAAAGAATGGGATATTGTACCTTTCAAAGCAACGTTTACTTTGAGAATGATTTTCTCTGTTCTTACTTCACTCCATGCGTCATACAAAATTATTCGTAATTTCCCCGCATTATCAGTGTGAAAATTACGCCCTTCGCGGAAACAATTTCTCTGTGATTTATTCCACTATCGTCACATAACCATCGCTTCTGCACATCGACGCCGGGGAACACTATAACTTAAGCATCATTAGAGTCGGTAAATTGGCCATTTTAAAACACCCCGCTGATTGTGCAAAGATTCAAGATACCTGGAAATTTAAGACTGGGATTTCGCCCTCTTGTGTTATATTGTTGTCCTTTACTAAACAGCGTTATACCCCTGTCACTTTATCCACGATCTTCGGGCGTATCGATGGAAGATCGGCCATATTTAAGATCGACAGCTACAGAGGGTTGCGCTCATTGTTCACCTGAAAACCGTCCCTGTCACATATAAGCCATACTTTGTACCTTGTACAATTGTTGTGCAATAAATTTATCATCATAAGCGAGGCTCGGGCGATTGCCGCAGAATCGTCGTCCGATCGATTTTCGCCGAATGTGACAGGGGTATTACCCATATCTGCATAGTTGATTGGTGGCCATTGCAGGTAGGCAATGCTAGAAGTGATGCTCTTTCTTCTGTGTCCCTACATTAAACCTCTACAAGTTGTTTTTGTTTCCTCTTGGTTTATATATTACCGTGTATTTCAATCTTCTGTAACGCTCGTTCAAGTTAATCCGCGGGGTAACCTATATGCGTTGTTTCTGTAAACAGGGTAATTTGGCACTTCAAGCAGATAGCTTGTAGTTTTAAACTGCAATATACTGAAATTATTGCAATTTGAAAATAACGTCCTTCAACGTGATATCCCCCAAATACCTCGTTTTTATAAGCAACGGATATAGGTTACCCAACGGATAAAGGTAAACTAGTGTTATATTATTTGGTTTTAAAAATGCTATCTATATTGAACAACGCATAAAATACGAGCTTGTTCCGATGGAACTCTGGAGAGAACACCCTTTCCGCACGCCCCATTTACGATCAATGTAGCGTTATTAATCGCTACTTGTGCGATATTTCTCCTGGAACAATGCCAAGCGCATGGCAACAAATTGTAGCCGCTGGTGGGAAGGTGCGCAGGTGGCATATTGCCACAGCTCCGCAGATAGAGACATAATGGCGCTTTGTAAGCAGAAATGTGGCAACACAGGCACGGCAGGAAAGGGGCTACACTGGGGTAATCTTAGAGCAGATGTAGGCAAAAAGGAAGTTACCCAAGCAACTGGATATGATTTTGGAAACGGTCAAACTTCTCAGACAACTAGATCCTTTTGGCTTTTTAAACTTTTGCATATCAATTCACAGCTAAATATGAATTCTCTGTAACAAGATCTTTCCAGTGTCACTGATGAAGAAAGGTAATGAATGTTATCCGAAACGTCTTACCGTTACCAAAATCATGTCCATTTGTTTGAGCAACTGCTTTTAGGCGTATCTTACTCTAAGTACCTGAATGTCGAGTAGATGTAGGATTTTTTTTTAGCGTTTGGTGGTGTTTATTTCTTACTTTTTTTTTTTTTTTTAATTTTCTAACAGAAACCCGAACGGCATGACACTAAGGGAAACATTATTAAGAAGAACAGAAAACCGAGAAGGGTGGAGAAAAGCTGGTTAACGAATCTTTTTGCTGCCCCAACGGTCAAACAATTAGGTGATAAGTGTGATGAAATGGAAGACCAGTCCGGCACGGAACAAAACAAAAACCGTACAAAACACCTCCGAATCCGCACAAACCCTTCCCGCCTGCCACATCTGCTCAAATATCCACATTTCTCCTACAGCAGAGATTATGTTTAGTTTTGTCTAGTTTCAGTTTTTCATGGTTAAATCAATTGCAGCGTTATGATGATCACTGGGTTATATTATTTTCACTTCGTTTATTATTGTTTGATGTATAATCTTCATATCCACTAAATTGTATTATGATTTGTAAATTTTGACGGGGAAAGAGTTTGTATACCATGTACTTGATTAGACACTAGTTTTATGCATTTTCTTTGACTTTGACTTAGTTCTTGAGACTGTATATGTAATTAGCTTAGGTCTTGAGACTGTATATGCAATTAGCCCTCGGGCATGATTTTGCAAATAAAACATATAAGCCACACGGCTTTTTTTCTCCCCCCTGCACGTTCTGTTGTTTTCTTTAATTTGCTGTATGTTATCATTTTTAAAGTGCACAATAAAATAAAAAAAATCTGTGTCGTAGAACACCCCCCCCCCCGAGTATTTAACGACGCTGGTCCCTCTGCGCAGGAGACTGATATCAGCATGAGGGTGTTGAACCTGTCAATGTCGGGAGAAATGGCAGGTGCGCGGAAGGCCGTGATAATTAAATTTGTGGTGATCGGATTTCTTGGAGGGAAGAAATATGGAGTGAGCAGATAAAATGAAGACAAAGCGGGCGTCCTGAGATAGACCCATGTACCGCCACTAAAGACAAACTGACACACAATGTTTAATCAGCAGAATATTTTATTCATGAAAAGAGTAAAATAGAGATTTTCTGGACATTCAGCAGTCATTGGTACAAAAATTTTCAAGATACATGTATTCTATTTGCAATGACTATAATTAACTTTGGTAAGTATTGCAATAACTGCTCTGTACAACATGGTTAGAAAAGCCCCTTGATTTTGCATATCTTGGATTGGGAAAACTGCATTAATTACAAACAGTTGAAAGTGATATTTGGTACATTTTAACCATGTATGAAAATCGTATAAATAGGAAGGCACATTTTATATTTGACAATCGGAAATAATCAAACAGCAAAAAAAATTAACCTACCACCACATTACTATAATATTGGACACATTATTCCCATCAATACCGTTACAAAATGTTATAAAGAAAGGACCAAAGTGAAACATGCCATAGGAAAATAGTTGAACTTTGAGTATTCAACAGGGTTGGACAAGTCCACTAGCCCTATTGTCCAGGGCAAGTGAAAGTGCTGTTCGGGCAAGTGCATGTCCTACCGCACTTGTCCGATAGGACAAGTAAGATTTTTCCATTGAGTGAGATTTTGATTACTTGTCACATTTTACAGTCATGACATCAAGCAATGGTCAACATAGAAAAATAGAGGCAATAATAAGAATTCCATTGCTGGAAGTGAAATGCACATAACAGTGACATTAGAATTTGGGGCAAGTAATTTTTTTATGTGCTTGCCTAAGAGGACAAGTGAATTTTAAAAAAAAACTTGTCCAACCTTGTTCAAGAGACTTGCTTTTCTCAGAAAGGGTAGAAAACACATGTAATATTTCCTGTCGTGGGTGCTGACACTTAAAGAAGTAAGCAGATATAGCCCAAAACTAAACAATAATAATCACGTGCCTTGAGCACCATTTCTATAAAATGCTATTACATCAAAATTATACTGTCATAGATTCTAAAAACATTTTACAGTGTCAAAACAATTTACAAAATGTAGAGACATTTGCTATGTCATTCTTAGCTATACTCTTAGCTTAGATCACATTTCAGACTTTGGTAGATTACAAAAAGTATGACAACTGCATCACGTGATAAAAGATTGCAAAAGATCATGTTAAAAAGTGTGTTATACCCTGTTCATACTCAGTCATGTAGGCTCTACAAGTAAACTTTGAGGTGTGACTGTATTAATCCTTGACTTGTACATGTACTGTCATGGTTATGGTGAGAATTCCTGATTGACGTTGATTCTTACATTGCATTGAAGTTTTGCTATCAGGGATATATGAATCCTGTTAAACTGCACAATTAGATATTACATCAAGTTTACAACAACAACAAAATTGATTATAAAAAATGACAGCCACCAACAGCACAAATTACCCTTACAAAAACACTTGTATCCAAAATATGATATCAAAAATCACATGCTGTTGCAGGAATTACATTTCTGTAGATCATATAGAACCTTGAATCCACTCACATGCCCTCCACCTTGTAAATATAAAAACATACCGAGTACAAATGCTTGATAGACAATTTACAGTTTAAAATCACTCAATCAATCAATCAATACAGGAGCCGTTTAACCACAACGATTCATATCTCATCATTTTCATAGGAATTTTAAAAATGACATTAAACGCTTTCATCTTCATACTTGTACATTATAACATACTTTAGAAGAAGTGAATAACTGCATGAAACAATTTTCAATGTACATTTTGTACAATGTATAAAAACTTTAGAATCCTTAGTTGTAGATATTCTGATATACTAGAAGTTCCTGACACAACCGAACATTTCAAATGGCCTGACAGTAACTGAGCAATCAAGCCAACGTTGCAGTTTTTGCTACTTGCTCCACTCATGAAAACTTGATGATAACCTCCTTAAAGTATTCTATATAAAAACTATGACAATAACTCACTCTTTACGATGTTTGAGCTTATTTGCTGCCGAGTAACACTTGAGTAGATTTTGAAATGTTTGCAGTGGTTTTCCTTTTTGCTGGGGCCTCTCCACAGCAAAATCATAATACCCCGCAAATATGCATATCCCATATAAGATGACAGTACTGTCTCAACCGCAAATTTCAAGCACTGCAAAAAAATTCTTTACTGCAAAATTTAGTCCCAGTGGAGACAAACAAATCAAACATAACGAAAGACCGTGAGTGAGCAATCATCAGATATACTGAAGGAAGTTCTTCAAAAGTCCAACTAGATCTCTACTGTGTATCAATCCAAAACTCTCTCCAACAAGATTCTCCAGTGTCACTGACAACAGACACCGGATGGTTGTCTGAAACATCTGACCGTTTCCAAAATCACATCCAGTTGGTTGAGTAGCTTGTAGAGTCAGAAACTGGTCTAGAAGGCCTGGAACTTCTCACAGCGATGAAAGATAGACTGTTCTGGAAGTCAAACTTTACTTGCTGCACCTCAGAGGATGACTAATGATGATGATGATGATGAGTACTGTAAATGCGTTTGAGTTCGTGGGGATTTAATTTTACGGTAGCCGGAAAAAGAACTTTTCGCGGTGGTTTTAAGTTCGCGGTAACACCATAGACTGCAGTCTAATACCATAATAGAAAAATGTTGTTTTAAGTTTGCGGTGAAGCGGTCACACCGCGAACATTTCTGCATTTACAGTATGCTTTTGGGCATACAGTATACTGAAGGAATTGCTGCCAACAATAGGGGCTAGGTAAAGGAATGTGGACATCAGTTCTGGCCAGCATTTCCAAGATGTGACTAACTCCCCCGGGACTGGACAGTAGTGCTTAACTGGACCCTCTGCACCAATTAACAGGGATACAGCAGATTAGACATCACTGCAGCTGCTAATGACTGGCCTCCGTCCGCCCGACTTAACCACTTTGTGGGCGGGGGAGTAATCTCGTTACAGGGCCGGTAATTGGGTAAGGGTGTTTGAGGTGCTCCACGGGGGTTCGTTACGTCTGCATCAATCAGAACCCGGGCTATCACGGCTCGGGGCAACGTGACAATACATCACCTTTCTTCTTTCTGAGAAGCTTCAGTTGTTTCTGAGAAGCTCCAGTTTTTCGGAGAAGCTTCAGTTGTTTCTTCAGTTGTTTCTTCAGTTGTTTCTTCAGTTGTTTCAGAGAAGCTTCATACTTATAAGTCATTTCTGAGAAGCTTCAGTTCTTTCTGAGAACCTTCAGTTGTGTCTGAGAACCTTCAGTTGTGTCTGAGAAGCCTCAGGTCTTTCTGAGAAGCCTCAGGTCTTTATGAGAAGCTTCAGTTGTGTCTGAGAAGCCTCAGGTCTTTCTGAGAAGCTTCAGTTCTTTTTGAGAAGCTTCAGGTCTTTCTGAGAAGCTTCAGTTCTTTCTGAGAAGCTTCAGTTCTTTCTGAGAACCTTCAGTTCTTTCTGAGAACCTTCAGTTCTTTCTGAGAACCTTCAGTTCTTTCTGAGAACCTTCAGTTGTGTCTGAGAAGCCTCAGGTCTTTCTGAGAAGCCTCAGGTCTTTATGAGAAGCTTCAGTTGTGTCTGAGAAGCCTCAGGTCTTTCTGAGAAGCCTCAGGTCTTTATGAGAAGCTTCAGTTGTGTCTGAGAAGCCTCAGGTCTTTCTGAGAAGCTTCAGTTCTTTTTGAGAAGCTTCAGGTCTTTCTGAGAAGCTTCAGTTCTTTCTGAGAAGCTTCAGGTCTTTCTGAGAAGCCTCAGGTCTTTCTGAGAAGCCTCAGGTCTTTCTGAGAAGCTTCACTTCTTTCTGAGAAGTTTCAGTTCTTTCTGAGAACCTTCAGTTCTGAGATTTTAGCTTCAGTTGTTTTTGAGAAGGTTTAGTGCAGTTCTATCTTTTTGACAAGCTTTTTTATAAAATAAACTTTGCTCTTTTTGAGAAACTTTTCGTCTATCTGAGAAGCTCTTTACAAACTAAGGCAGTCCGCTCTTTCTGACAGGCTTTTGTGAATGTAGTTAGTTAGCCCTTTCTGAGTAACTTTAGCTCTTTACGAGAAGATTTTTAATTAGCTCTTTCTGCTAACCTTTATAGCTCTTTCTAAATCTAGAATACTCCCTAGCTGGCGCCATGAGTCAGGCTTTTCTTGGTCCACAAGAAACTGACTGTAATAAGACTGAAATGCCATCAGATAAAAAAAGCAATTTTGGCCCAAAATGCAAGCAAACAAATAAAGAAACAAAGTAGTTGCCATGCAGGAACCTTAGAGAAGATAAGCTAACACAAATGTGTGACCACACAGGATCTTAGAAAAGCACAAATTTTAGCTGTTATCTGGCAAGTGTCAAAAAACAACTTCATGCCTTGCCGTTCCTCATCTCGATACATAAGGTTGATGTAACTTCATCTTGTATTGATGTGTGTAGACTTGCACCCTGCTGCTGTGTGTGTGATAAACATGTCTCTCCTCAGAGCCACACTTCTCCATCATCTCAGGACACTGCAGGTATCTTATCCACATGGGGGTCTCTTCAACCTGCAAGCAACACAGAATACTGAATGAATGAATGAAGACCTTTATTGTACAGTTTTGCCCAACCGAGCTAAGTACAGGTCACAACAAGTCAACATATATACATATAAAAGTATCACAAATCTAGTCTAACACAAAAGTTCGGCTTCTTCTCGCTTCTTGGGTGAAAATGTAGGATTGTATGGGTTTAGCTATTGTCGGTTTGTCAAAATGCATGAAAAATATAAATGTCAGTGCTACTCATGTGTCTAAAATGAGGGAATCTACTTTCTATATTTCTGTCATTGACATGCATATCGCAATCAACAGTGAAGTGCACTTCATCTTCTACCATGTTCATACTAAGATACAACATCAGTATACTTTCTATTGTTGTTTTAGGATTTTTGTGTGGAAATGTGGAAAAACATAATGAAAACATTCAATATAAGGACCATTCTTTTTCAATACTCAGTGAATTTAATACAGTGATATTTAAGTTGGCTTCATCTGTGATTTATGATTGCAATACTTTCACCTAAACACAAACAACAGTATTATTATAATAAAACAGTAATATAACTGATTCAGTGCATACTAACCTCTACAACTTAACAACAACAAAATGTAGTAATACCAAATGCCCCCAAACCAAGTAAATAACTTTGTGTGGCCACACCAAGTATCTCATCCACACAGGGACCTCTCCGACCCTGCAGGCCATGCAGGCTGCTGACTAAAGCAGAGCTTCTGTATTCTGAACGGGCGGCCGTCACAGACTGACCTGTATTCTGTACGGGCGGCCTTCTCAAACTGAGCCGTGTCACTCACTTATGTACATGTACCTGACCAGACTGATATGCCCATGGAAACTAATGTAAATCTTGAAATTTTTTGGGGTGGATTTAATTTTGCAGTTTCTGTGGAGTACCTGATGCTGCAAATTCATAAACCACGAAAATCTGTACGGGCAGCCGTCTCAAACTGAGCCGTGTCACAGTGGACTACTCACTTACACACATGTACCTGACCAGACTGATATGACCATGGAAACTACTGTTAATCTTGAATTTTTTTTTGCCGTGGTTGACTATGCAGTTTTTGTGGTGACCTCTTACCAAGAAATCAAAGCATCACAAATATCTGTCTGTACCGTTATAGCCGGTATAACCACCCTCCGGCAGCAGTACAGCAGCAGCTGGTTTGTTTGTTTGTTTGTTTTATTTGGATCTCCATATGTTATATTACATTGAACGACTTGTCACACCTAACCAGTCCTGTGTCACACCTAATCTTTGCAAAGTATTGTTTGAGGCTATCTACTGGAAGTGATGATGAATAATTATGCATTTTTCCATTTACTACAGAATTGTTTAAACTGTAAAAAAAAACAAAATTTAGTCTCGTGCTCTCGAGAGAGATTGAGACTAGGTCACTAGGTCACTCTCCGTGAACAATATGAACTGTCAGCCGTCGAAAATTTGGAGGTATGTTTATTAACCTTACCTTTAAAAGCAGTCATTGCTCTAAGAAAATATGGAGTAACCGTGGAGTGACTGATGAGCCTCTTCAATGAAAAAAAAAAAGAATTTTTCCTGCTACTGTAAAGGGAAGGAATAACTCTGGACTGCTATCTTTTGTGAAAATAATGGATGAAGTCCCCCCGAATAATAAACTTTCACCAAAAAAATCAATGCTTCTATCCTTCACCAGTAGTTTATCAATAAAGAAAAAGGAAACAATTTTTCAGATAACAAAATCAATGAGAGGAGAAGTCATGACTATAGGATTGATTTTTTTGCTGTAGATGTTCCTTTTGAACTGCTGCGGGCACAGTTATGAAGATCTGGAGACCTTCCAGAACACGCGTGCAGCTCAATTGAAGCAGAAAACCCGTTTCCCCCGGTGACCGGAATGTGTAAGTGGATCTAGGAGCGAGTAAGGCAATTTCTTCCAGCCGGTTTACGTGGGGAGAGATGCTGCGACCTGGAAGCAATTATCAAATCTGCTACCTTCCCTCCGGGACACAAGCTCGATTGTGAGAACAACTGACGGCAGCCCACATGTGTCAGAGACCCACAGCAGTATACCGTAATGCAGAAATGTTTGCGGTGGTTTTCTGTTCATGGTTTTTGTGGTGGCCGCTTCACCACGAAATAAAGAATACTGCAAACATTTTTTCCATGGCAGTAAGAGACTATAGTGCATGGTGCTACTGCAACTTAAAACCACTATGAACAGTCAATTTTCCCGAAATTAAACCCCCGCGAACGTAAATGAATTTACAGTAATCAAGTACTGGATACTACTACTGTTATAACAGTTACAGTAACAGTAACAATGACACCAAATAATACATGAATATAGTACTGTGATTTGTATGGAGTTGTTCAGTTTAAACAGAGCTTTTATTTTATTTTTTTTATGGAGTAAATGTCTTTGTAGAATGTTTTCAATGGGTTTATAGTTGATTTTGTTGATTTTCTAAAAATTTTCTATCACGGATAAATTCATTGCTAGTAATTTTTGGAAGGCACTTGATTTGATGGTAGGAGTTGAGGTTTTCAGTTGAGTTTTCAAGCTGAAGTTTGAAATTATTCTCAGATGTCTTACTGCATTTATGGTAAAACATTTGCAGAGACACAATTGTGCATGCAGTGCAGATGTCTCCCCCAAAATAAAATCACTGCAAAAAATTCCGAGGTTTACAGTAAACGATTGATAAATCTGCAGCAGAAGCCATTATCATAACTAGAGTTTGGCGAGCTCATACCTGAAATATTAAGAGCTTTTGTAAATTATATGCAAATGACTTGCACATTTACATGATTTATGCATTTTACATGATGAAGTTGCGCTGCAGTACCAAGGAAAGCCGCTAGGGGGCCCCAAATCTAATCAAATTCAGCTTTCATCACACCCCACCAACACACCAAGTATGAAACCAATCCATCGAGCCGTTCTTGAGTTATCTTGTTGACAGACAGACAGACAAACGCTAGTGAAAACATAACCTCCATGACATTTCATGGAGGTAATTATAGAGCATACCAGCGCTACCAGTGTTACACATAATATATAGGCAGGAGGTGACACGTCGAGGGTTGAGGAGTCCGTGCATATACACGACCTCAGGCACATCTTGATACAACGGTATCTTCTCAATCAATAACGTATAAAACATGCACCGATCGATGACATGTACATTACAGCTATCTGGCAATGATACCACTATCTCATGGGGTGCAAAAAAACCCTAGATGGAGAAAGGTAATTTCTTACAACTGGTTCAACAAGTACAGGGTCTTTCCTTCCATAGCCATTCCAAATCTGCCCAGATTAAACATAAAATCCCACCAAGAAAGGAATTTCAATGGTTGAGAGCCTTATTTTTATTTGAGCTCTCTCACTGTGGGTCTAGGTGCAGGTGCTAACTGTTGTTGCATCACCCCTAAATACCAGGGCTACCAGTGCTCAGGGTTGAGAAGGCTGTGCAAACCTCAGGCACATCTTGGTACAACGCTATCACCTCAATCAATAATGTGTACAACATGCACCGATCAATGACATGTACAATGTTTGATATCCCCTGATAACTGACAAGTCTCCAAGGCATATGGTTCTAAATACAAGGGCTTACGTAAATTGTACAGGGCTGGAAACACTGGGTGCATATGCACAAATGTGAACCCATATTAAAGTAGCTGTGAGTCAACAGTTAGACTGTGGGTGCACTACGGTGTAGCTATATGTAGATATGTAATACATCAACTCAGTATACAGCCATTTTTTTTACATTTCAGACTAATAATAAAACCTGTGTTGTATCACTTCTGTCCTGAAAATAAATTGCAGCTACATGTATAGGCATAGAATTTCAAATGCAATCTCTGAAATATGTCAGGAAGATATGACTTTTAACTTAAATTGTGCACCTAACATTTTTTAAGTGTACCAAAATCTTACTACATTGTAGGTATTATAGAATTTCAAATTTAAGCTCTGAAGAGTAAGAATAAGTCATTTACGAAGGTATGAAATTACACTTTGCTGACATTCAACATAAGTTGTACACCTAATATTTTTTCAGTGTACCCAAATCTTCAGGTTTCGTGCACCTATGAGTGCACCTATTTCCAAACATGAATTTTGAGCCCTGAAAGCACCAAACAATGACATCTCACAAAATTTCAGTGTATCCAAATCTTCGGGTTATGCATGTGCACTGGTGCACCTATTTCCAAACATGACTTTCGAGCCCTGAAAGAATGAAACAATGCCACATCCTGATAACTGACGGGTCCCCCAGGCGCATGATTACAGGCTTACGTAAGCTGAAAGCCAGTCCATGATCGATCAAAACTGAAGGAAGCGGGGGTCCCTGATGTCCCAGTCTTCATCATGTAGGTTACCAGCAGTTGAACTGCTTATGGAAGCTGCTTATGGAAGCTGCTTATGGAAGCTGCTTATGGAAGCTGCTTATGGAAGCTGCAGTCTAGTCCATGATCGGTCAAAACTGAAGGAAGCGGGGGTCCCTGATGTCCCAGTCTTCATCATGTAGGTTACCAGCAGTTGAACTGCTTATGGAAGCTGCTTATGGAAGCTGCTTATGGAAGCTGCTTATGGAAGCTGCTTATGGAAGCTGCTTATGGAAGCTGCAGTCTAGTCCATGATCGATCAAAACTGAAGGAAGCGGGGGTCCCTGATAGCCCAGTCTACATCCAGGGTTCTAGCTAGTGTATTTTAGCTTAGTGGGCCACTACGCTATAATTTGTGACCACCACGCCAAAATAAGGCCCATTATGCTAATTCTTAACTAGTGTGTATGTTGGTGCTTTGCTATCATTTGCTTGTTCAACAATGTCTAATCAATGTCTGAACAATGAAAAATGATGATATGCCACTCAAAACTGACCAAAAAATCCTTAAATTACATGTGATGTTAACAGAGTGCCAACTTTTAACTCTACATTTTCAAAATGTCACTGTGGAGGGGCCAAGACCCCCCTTCCACACCAATCTCCTGATTAATCGCTTTGCTACCATGCCATTCCCACGACACTAAAATAAAATCCTGGCTAGAACCCTGACATCATGTAGGTTACCAGCAGTTTGACAGCTTACGGAAGCTGCTTATGGAAGCTGCAGTCTAGTCCAAGATCGATCGTGAGTAAACGAGTCCCGATGCCCCCGAGACAGTGATCAATGGTGTGTCTAATGCAACGTTAAAGTGATCCCACCAAATGGCCATACTTCTCCTATCACAAAGGAAATCCACATAACATAAATCTTATGGTGATCTTGTTTTACAGGATCTGGTGGATGGAATGTAGAGGAGGGGAGGGGGGCAGAAGTTACTGTAAATGCATTTAAGTTCGTAGCAGGAAAATGGACTAAGTCTTTTGCGGTGGTTTTAATTTCGGGGTAGCACCTTGCAAGAGTGTAGTCTCTTACTGTTATTGAAAAATGTTCGTGGTGGTTTTAAATTCGCGGTGAAGCGGCCTCCGAGAAAACCGCAAACATTAAACCACCACGAAAGTTTCTGCATTTTTACAGTATTTGCTTGTGGTCTGCTAAACTGTCTCTGACACAGAGCTTTCATGGTATTATTCAATACAGGAGCACAGTGTTCTAGCCAGCATGAGTTTTTCTTTTCTGTCCCCTGGAGGCGTGATGATCATGGGGGGTCTGGGGTATGCTCCCGGGAATTTTTAAAAATCTAGACCCTCTGAAATGCTATTTCCTTTATTTTGAGGGGCAAATTTTGCTGGTAGACTTAGTTTAATTAATATCTTTATTATACTGATTTTTGTCCATCACAGGGGACGGAATGGGCAAAATTTTTGTCCTTCCCCAGCGGTAAAATTCTGTCAAAAGACGGAAGTATTGGCGCTGGCTACAACACTGCTGGAGTATAACTGATCTGCAGACTAGAAAAACTGCTTGTGACACAGCGGATCATAAACCACGTCTGCCAACATCTGAACATGTCAGATATAGTCGTGCATAGACAGATTAGTCATGGGTCATATCCTGCGCATGCCTGAGGACGAACCTGCCAACGCACGGGAAACGCAGACGAGGACGCCAAGCTACCTCCTATCTAAAGTATATCCAACAGCTCCTATAGGAGACTTTAATGACCAGATCACTGCAAAGCTATAATGGTAACAGCTATTGTATTGACCGTACCTGCACCAGGACCACTTGCTGCGGTTGCAGCTCTTGTCTGGCATTAAGACCACGCTAGTGCCACGATTTTTGCCTAATGGTTGTGTAATATCTTAATAATGTATATTGTTGTTGTTGTATATATTATTGTATTGTATATTGTGTTGCACTATTAATGTATGTTATGTACGGGAGGGCAGCCTTCAAAGGTGCATTTTTGCACCTGCTTTGTCCTCCCTTTCACTATGTGAAAAACCCAAATAAAGAAAGCAGATACGCCATCTAGCTGCCGATAGAAGGGCATGGAAGAAACTTAGTCGCCTGCGCTGCAGCCGACCGATGATGAGACAGAAATATTCCATCTTCAGACAGCAGATGATATCATCACCGTGACGACACAGTCTGCAGAAGTCTTAACTTAAAAGTTCATCTGTGTCAGTAGAAGTCATTCTTGAAATAGTTGAACTGTAATTTCCAACACCAAAATTGGACTCATCCAATTTTCGACTGCACAGCATCAGTCTTTGTCAAGGAATGAACAATCCATTGCTGTCGTGACGTCCAATTTTGTGGGTGAGTCCGATTTTGGTGTTGGAAATTACAGCTCAACTATTTTAAGTCTGCAGAAGAGTGACCTGTTGCAATATATTTGAGTTCAAGGAGTCTTGAGCTTTTCTTATCTTAAGTCTTACATTAGCAGTAGTCCTCAGCCGACCCTCGGACCTGCAGGATTTGTTTCAGCGCTGTCTCCACCTCCACATCCATGGTGCCCTGAAGGAAACAATCAGAATCGGTTTACTTAATAGAATTTTTTCATCAATCAGTGACTGTTATTAAAGGTAAGCAAACGTACCTCCAAATTTTCGATGGCTATCCAGTCCATCTTGCTCACAGAGTGACCTAGTTCTCGCGAGAGTTGCGAGAACTAGGTCAAGACTTGCGTGGATCTTCTGCCCCCCATCCCACCTCCTTCGGGAGTAAGGGTAAGTAGGACTTGGGCAGCTCCCAGCCATCACTGCTGGACTGGATAGCCATCGAAAATTTGGAGGTACGTTTCCTTACCTTTAATAACAGTCAGTCATTGAGTGATGAAAAAATTCTATTAACTGTCAACATACGTGACTAATAAATCTCTTCAACGACAATCAGAATCGCTTTACATGACTTGTATGGATTGAAATGATTTCAAGTTCGCATAGAAAATTAAAGCTGTACGCCGACCACCAACAAAGTAATGCTTCACTCGGTGGGTGTAGTTTTTCATAAAGAAGGTATATAGCCTTTTTCTTTGGCCATTTCTGCCCCACTGGGGCTGTTTTGATGGAGGTGTTTGAAAAGAATAGTTGCACGGGTCTGTTTGATATGGCATTTGATACAATAGGATTGGTCCGATATTGCTAAGTGCAGGTCATTGATCCTATTTTCTAAGCATGGAAAAAGAAGGAGAGGTAGAAAGCTAGCAGATACAATGTTTGCCTTTCTTTAAGGTTCAATTCTCACCTATATGGAGCTGAGCAGGTGTGTACAGTAGGAAGGTACAGTTCTCACCTGTATGGAGCTGAGCAGGTGTGTACAGTAGGAAGGTACAGTTCTCACCTGTATGGAGCTGAGCAGGTGTGTACAGTAGGAAGGTACAGTTCTCACCTGTATGGAGCTGAGCAGGTGTGTGCGGTAGGAAGGTACAGTTCTCACCTGTATGGAGCTGAGCAGGTGTGTACAGTAGGAAGGTACAGTTCTCACCTGTATGGAGCTGAGCAGGTGTGTACAGTAGGAAGGTACAGTTCTCACCTGTATGGAGCTGAGCAGGTGTGTACGGTAGGAAGGTACAGTTCTCACCTGTATGGAGCTGAGCAGGTGTGTACGGTAGGAAGGTACAGTTCTCACCTGTATGGAGCTGAGCAGGTGTGTACGGTAGGAAGGTACAGTTCTCACCTGTATGGAGCTGAGCAGGTGTGTACGGTAGGAAGGTACAGTTCTCACCTGTATGGAGCTGAGCAGGTGTGTACGGTAGGTGCTGATCTGCTCCTTGTGTCTCCTGTTGGCTTCCTGGAGAAATAAACATGAGGGAGGAGAGATTCATTCCG
>NC_049980.1:34298551-34309794 GCF_000003815.2 Branchiostoma floridae | reverse complement strand
ATTGTGGAAACACAAACACACACACACACGCACACACACAGTCACACAAACACACACACACACACACACATACACTAACACATATATTATATAAACACGTCACACAAACACACACACACTAACACACACACAAACACAGACAGACAAACAGACAGACAGAAATGGGGCTTCCTGGAGTGAGTGCTAAAAATTGAGAAAAATTTGGTAACTAACCGTATGTTGTAGCTGTAGCCTGGAAAGCTGGCTCCTGAGGGCTTCAACCTGCTTCTTCACCCTGCCATCTGCTGCAGACTGGGCTATCAGGGACTCCTGTTTCTCCAGGCGGGTCTGGTAATGTAAAAAACATGGTCTTATCAACCAAACTGTTCTACTAAACATTAGAGACAAGTCAAACTGCTGGTACATGTAGACTGGGCTATCAGGGACTCCTGTTTCTCTAGTCTGGTCTGGAGAGGAACAACAAGGTGGTCTTATCAACCAAACTGTTCTACTAAACATTAGAGACAAGCCAAACTGCTGGTACATGTAGACTGGGCTAGGACTCCTGTTTCTCTAGTCTGGTCTGGAGAGGAACAACAAGGTGGTCTTATCAACCAAACTGTTCTACTAAACATTAAAGACAAGTCAAACTGCTGGTACATGTAGACTGGACTCCTGTTTCTCTAGTCTGGTCTGGAGAGGAACAACAAGGTGGTCTTATCAACCAAACTGCTCTACTACACTTGAACAAACTTGTTGAAACACACAGAGTCTACATAAACCCCACCCAAGTTTACAGTTTATAACAATTTTGCAGTGCAGTAGTCATACGTTGGAAATGCATATTTGCGGAGGAGGGGACACCATGAAAAACGAAAAAAAAAAACCTGGCACAAAATTTTGGAGATCGACATGTAAACTCACCTGTTGTTCCTGGTTGATCTCCTCCAGTCTTGCAAGTTTTGACTTAAACTCTTCCAGTTTCCCCTCGATCTTCGCATCCTCCGCCGCCCTGTTTGCTGTCTCCGCTTCCTTCTGTCTTAACCTGTCCTGAAGCTGCTGGTTCTCAAGGTCAAGACTTTGAACTTGTTCCTTTAGTTTGTCTTGGATTTGTTGCTTCTCGTCTTCCAGGGACTGCACTTGGTTCTTTAGTGACTTCAGCTACATAAATATGCAAATGAATTAAAATACAAACAACATCCTCTTTTCTGGCATTTCTGATGTTCAAAAGTGCCCTGAACGCCCATCTGATACTAAATTAAAGCATCTTAGCCAACTGCACTTACCTTTACTATCATATGTATAGGATACGCTCAACTCCAGTATAGAGGAAGAGGACCTAGTATCTTAGCTTTACATGTACATGTTTTTTTACTCCTCCTGCATCTGTTTTATCTATATATTGTTTATTCAATTTGTTAAGATAGAAGTTTAGGACTGTCGCGGTCAGAAAGGAAACTACGGGAGCTAAGGAAGTTGACGATGAACACAACAAAGTGGAGGAAGTTGAAGAAAGACTGATTGCAGCTGCAGGGTGTTCAGACCACTGCAGCAGCAGAACACAGTGGACTAAACTTATCATATTTTGTATCATGTTTTTCTTGGATATATGAGAATTCTTGTACACAACCAGTTTACGTTTCGGTGTCTTTCAGACATCTTACTCAGCAAAGTACATCCTGGTTGTGTACAAGAATTCTCATATATCCTATATTCTACCAACCTGATGAAATTATTTTCGTATGTTATTTTCTTGTTGTGCAAACAAATACATAACCAGGATGTACTTTCCAGACCATTGTGATTCCAATAGCCACGTATGCATGTGAATCTTGGAAAGCACTGCAGAGATAACAAAATCACTTGACACTTTCCAACGTAAATGCCTTAGGACAATCCTAGGCATCTCCTGGCGTGACCACGTCACAAATGAAGAGCTCATGCAAAGAGCTAAGGTGCCTCTAGCCAGTGAGACAGTCAGAAAAAGAAGATTGAGGTTTGTCGGACATGTAGGGCAATGACCCCTAATTGACGGCTGCGCAGAAGGTCCCCGGTGAGTCCCCACAGGATTGATTTTTAAAAGTATCAGAAGATGTGTTTTTCTTTGGAAATGTTGGCATCTTGGAGCTGTATTCTACAGGTAAGGGTTGTAGGTTTTTTATTATGTCGAAAAAAACAGACTTTTAAGCCTGTTTTGGGTGCCTGGAACACTAGAAAGAAGTTTGTTATGTAGCTGTCATTGTAGTGCCAGATGGGGTCAAAGGTCACCGAGTTGCGTTTGGATGCAAATCACCGGTCAGAAAGTTCCGAAAAGTTGAGAATGGACATTTTAGAAGCCGGGCTACCCTCTCAATGTTAGTTTTTCGAGAACGAAACGTCAGGTAGGTGACTTTTGACAGCTTCTATTTGCCATTAAATGCATTATAAGGATAGGGAAGACATGATTGGTGGTCACTGCTCTGCCATGTTCGGCAGGGTAGTCAAGTTCAAAATTAGCAGGTGTCAAGACACTTCAAGTGATGCGGGAAGGGTTGTCAAGCATCGTCACAAGTTTTAAAGACTTCACTGAGACCCTACTCCAAGGATTGGTCCCCAGGGAGCACAGGTGTCAGGAGGGATGTGGTAAGGTTTGTGGCTTTGGTTAGACTTCATATTGTTTAGCAAAAAGTGGCACAAACAGGGGAAAATGGTAAAATCTGCTCACCCTGTCATAAGGGGACTACTCTCCATCAGTTTAGACACCAAAATTTGTATCTAAATGCTGTTAGACCACACTTTGGAGCAGATGATGAGAGTGCATAGAATGAGGGGGGGGGGGGGTAGTAGGTGTGTCCTTGGGGGCTTATATATCATGGGGGCCAATATGTTCCCAAAAATTGGTTATATGGGCAAAAGAAAGGCTTTACCTGACTCAACTGACTGAAATTTCTTGAGAAATTCTGCCATATTAGTGGTTTTGGGCCTGATTTCTTACTTTCTGTACCTTTTATTGATAATGTAATATGCACTCTCATAAAATGCTTCAAAGTCTAACCTGGCAGCTTTTCAATACAACTTTAGGTGTGTAAATGGTGGGAGAATACTTTCCTTATGCTAGAAAGATCAGCTTTTAACTTTTTCTTCAGTTTGTGTCACTTTTTGGTTAATGCTATGGAGCCTATCAAATGCCTCAAACCACTGCCAAAGCCTTGAGGAAAGTCCTCTGACACCTGCCATGAGATCCATTCCCCTGGGAGCATTCTTGGTCAGAAAGCTTTGAAACTTGGGATAATGTTTGAAAACTCTTACTCGCATCATGCGAAATGATTGAAACTTGTCAATTCTCAAGTTCGGGCCCCTACAAGGGCAATGACCCCTAATAAGCCTATTCGCAATTACCGGCGCTAAATGCATGACGGGTAAAATCCGCCATTTTGGGAGATAACTTGCCAACCCAGTGTTGCGTCACGCGTGTGTAGTGTCAGCGTTTGTTCAAGGAGATGGCGCTCCGCGCCGCGCCGTGCGGCGCCGCAGGTGTTCCCACCTGACAGGTACGAACGTACACCTGTTCTAAAGAAGATTCTAGAACTGTCAGTTAAGAATAAAGATAATTTTAAGTTTTTGAAGTCTGGTGTAAGACGTGTGTTTCTGTTTTACTGGCAGTATATGAAGTAAAGTGGAGTTTTTTTTTTTCATTTTCGTTCCGGCCGTAATGGATGAGGAGGCGGAAGTTTATACACATGAATAGCTAAGACACAGGACGGTTCTTCATAGTTATACTGCTAATTTGCTAATGCAGTTCTAAAATTGATTGGTTCATGGCAGTTATAAGCTCTGATTGGTTCCTGACAGTAGAAAAAGAAATGAAAAGAAGACACCAGCAAGAGCAATTTTATCCATATCGGGAAAACATAATTATTGTGAGCTCCTACTGCTAGTTTGTTAGTTTGTCTGTTCGATAAATCATTTCCCATTACACAAGCCACTTCATGAACAAAGGCAAAAGTAAGATCCCGTTGATTTTGTTCCAAAAAATATGTTCCTACATCACCTGGACCAGTATGGCAGCATAAATGTACAGAACTCACAACTTAATGTATGAAAAATGTTTGAGAATACATTTGAGGACATGTTACAGAAAGGATCCACTTTTATCTATTACATCTTCATTACATTGTCATTATTATCATCGGTCACAGTTTCCTGCTATCACAACATAATCAGTAAAGGATCATTAAAAAAGTCACTGGCACTCAGCTGCCAGCAATTCAATACAGTTTATCTCTGCCAACTTGAATGGCTTGTATGCCAACTGTTTATTTGACCAAGTCTGGCTGTAGGTTCCGAACCAATGCAGCACAGACCTTGATAATGTCATCTACTGCTGACATGAGTGTTATGGGAAATGTACCCTCCAGGATTTTGAAGTCCTTCAGTCGATTGTTAGCACGCTCTACGCGGATCCTCAAGTTTGCAACAGTTTTTGTTTTCTTTACTTTGTCTCTTGTCATGTGTCGCCTCCCCTATGCTGCTGGTGGTATTTCTAGTGTTGCATTCAGCAGCATCAGGTCCTCCTGGATTGGAAATCCCCTATCTGCCATTATTTTTATAACGTCATTTGGATCAACCAAATCTAAAAAGCCACAGTCCCAGGTAATGAACACATCAGAGGCTCTTCCGCCATAGGTCTTTGAAAGAAAGGAGATGTGCCCATTTGGTGTGATCCCTACAAACGGCTTTAAAGTATTGTGTTTTTATAGTCATACCATGTGGAGGCTTGTAAGTCTAAAGATCTAGGTCTCTCAATAAATATTTCTGTACAATCAATTATGCATCTTATTCTACTACATTGTTTCTTGAACTGTGGTGGCAAGGTCTTGGAAATTGCAGCTCTACTTGGCCATACTATCAGTAGTTGTAGTGTAACAGACAGGAAGCGAACCCAAGTGTTGGCAATCTGTGAGCAAGAACAGTTTTGTCCGACCATGGGTCTTTCTTGTCAGTGGGAAATGCATAGCTGGAAAGGTTGGGGACAGTTGCATCATCAAAATCCTTTTTTTGTTCCATGTTTTTATTTGGACATGTCCCTGACTTCCTTTTTTTAAAGTTGATACAAGAAGGTTGAAACCGCCTTGGTTGATATGTTCCATTACCGCAGCCGACCACTGCACACAGCCTCATGTTGAACTCCGGCACCTTAAAAAAAAGGAAGAAACATTAAAGCAAATATCAACACTTAAACAAAAAATACAGCTTTAAAGCGCAATACACTTCAATGCACATTCTACATGCACCCCTCCCCACCGTCACGTCTGCATAACTTGCAGCGACCTTGCTTGCACATATATAATAGTACAATTTTTCAACCTAAAGCACCAGTTTAATACTAATACGGACATCCAAGCCATTTACTGCGATTATTAGTGTACTCGCTGTTGGTTCTTAACATTTTTTTTATCTTTCTAATCGAAGTGTTGGTCACAGTACGAAAGCTCCTCAGTCAGTGCAAGCGGGGTCATGTCCGGACACGAGAGATCACGAGACAGTGACCATATCGGCTTTCATTATTGTGAAGACACAAGGTCGTGCATTTTAGCTAACATTTTTACGGTTTATAACATACGTAGGTTAAAATTTCCTAATTATGTCACACTGGTAACCTTTACAGACAAAAACCTGGCTGTAGTGAGAATGGACAAAAATTCTAGAAGTAAGCGGCAAAGATAGATGGCATCGTGCATGGGGGAGGGATGCATGCGTTATCACTAACTGTGGTAACACTTGCTTGGATACCGTCAAAAAACGTACCGTAAATTCCTCTGAAGCGAAACAGAACACGGTGTTTCAGGTACACAAGGTTTAGGACATCGTTGGAACATCAGATCCAGGCGGGTAGCTGCCGTTAACGCCGTGTAGAGGCTAAAAATCTCGACACTTGAACATTGAACCTGGACACACGCTGCCCTGTCGAACGCGACTTGTTTATCTCACTTTTTTCGTTGCTAAGGAAATTCCGCGCATGCGTACTGGTAAATGCAAATAGGCTTATTGACGGCTGCGCAGAAGGTCCCCGGTGAGTCCCCACAGGATTGATTTTTAAAAGTATCAGAAGATGTGTGTTTCTTTGGAAATGTTGGCATCTTGGAGCTGTATTCTACAGGTAAGGGTTGTAGGTTTTTTATTATGTCGAAAAAAACAGACTTTTAAGCCTGTTTTGGGTGCCTGGAACACTAGAAAGAAGTTTGTTATGTAGCTGTCATTGTAGTGCCAGATGGGGTCAAAGGTCACCGAGTTGCGTTTGGATGCAAATCACCGGTCAGAAAGTTCCGAAAAGTTGAGAATGGACATTTTAGAAGCCGGGCTACCCTCTCAATGTTAGTTTTTCGAGAACGAAACGTCAGGTAGGTGACTTTTGACAGCTTCTATTTGCCATTAAATGCATTATAAGGATAGGGAAGACATGATTGGTGGTCACTGCTCTGTATGGTGCCTTTCCGACAGAAGATCAACCAAAAAAGCTATGTCATGGGCTCCTAAGGGCACCCACCCCAAGGGCAGGCCTAAAACTACACTAAGACGGACAATCTTAGATGATGGAAGGAAAATGGGTGTCTACAACATGGAAAGCATGGCAGTATATAGCTGCTCAAGACCACAACCTTTGGAGAAAGTTATGAAAGTTCGACCAATGCAACAGTGTTGCGGGAGGGTCTAAGGTGCAAACAAATAAACAAACAAACAAACAAACACCTGGTTGGACTCGGTCTCCTCGCCGATGATCCGGAGTGCTCTCTCCCTCTCCAGCTCCTGGACCCGGGTCCCCAGCTGGGTGTTGATCTCCCGAGCCTCCCGCATCCGAACCTCCTGGCTCTGAAGGGTCTCCTGTATGGTGTTTATAAAAGTTTATTATATAATGGAAGGTAAACAACTGTTTTTGCTCTGTCTCTTCTTCTCCAAACTAATGAATGACCATAACGGTGTTGATCTCCCGAGCCTCCCGCATCCGAACATCCTGGCTGCTGAGGTTATCCTGTATGGTGTCACAGAGTGTACTCTTATAACCCACAAGACACACATGGTTCCAAATCTGCTTCCTTTTAGACTAAAAGTATTAATTCCCCGTGCCTCCCGCATCCGAACCTCCTGGCTGTGAAGGTTCTCCTGTAGTGTAAAGAAATGGACTCTTATATTCCACAAGACACACATGGTTCCAAATCTGCCTTCCTTTAAGATTAAGAGAAGAAACAGAAATGACCATAACAGTGTTGACCTCCCGAGCCTCCCGCATCCGAACCTCCTGGCTGCTGAGGTTATCCTGTAGAGTATCAAAGTATACTTTAATTTATAACCCACAAGACACACATGGCTCCAAATCTGCCTTCCTTGAAGACTAAGAGACTCTCAGAGAAACAGAAATGACCATAAAAGTGTTGATCTCCCGAGCCTCCCGCATCCGAACCTCCTGGCTCTGAAGGGTCTCCTGTAGTGTCAATGGGCATTTTTATCATGCACAAGAAAACAATTTACATTCCTAATACAATTTTAGGCACTTTCATGAAGGTTAGACATCCAGGTAAACAATATTCAAATACAATTCAATCTCTACAACTAGATAACAAAACTTTGGAAATAAATCTCCATTTTTTCAAAATCCAGTTATGGAGATTGAATTGTACTTAAAAACTTCAGGTACTGTAAATGGAAAGAGCTTAAATTGGTAAGACAGAGACCAAATCTGGTCTACATTTGTAAGGCCCTCCAGACCTATTCATTCAACAATTCATTAATTTTATTACTTTTCATTCATTTTTTAATTCATTCATTCTTTCATTCATCTGTCAAGGTAATATTCATGTATGATGATGACAAAAGATGATAAAATAAATGTGTAAATACGAGGGGCATTCAATAAGTAATGTCCCTGACCCATTTCCCATAGCAGGAGATTAATGAAACTTGGGACAGTTATTAGTCTTTCTCTTCATAGGAACCACCCAGAGTTTTGCATTTCTCCCATCATTTGATGTAGCTCTGGACACCGTTCTTGTAGGACATCCCAGGTTGGTCCTCCGACAGATGCCTCATCAAAGGCAGAAGAGGGACGACCAGGCCTAGGAGCTGTTTCCACAGACTTCCGGCCTTGTTTGAATTCAGGATGCCAGCGTTTTACAAGGTCATATGATGGGGCATCATCACCATAACTTTTTTTCATTTCATCAAAAGTCCCCTTTGGTATGCGTCCTTTCAAATACAAAAACCGGATCACTGCGCGACACTCAACTTGCTCCATTTCACACCTGGTCCATTTCACACCTGACTCAGTTCAAACACCAGTAAATCAGTAACCACAATTAGTTCAGAGCTGTTTTTTGCAACATAACCTAGTATAGAGATATGACTCATTACACATGCAAAATTTCATTTAGATCAGACAACTGAAAGTGGGTCAGGGGCATTACTTATTGAATGCCCCTCGTAAAGACAAGTAAAAAATTAAAACTGATACTACTGAACTGACCTGAAGATCGGTATTCTGCTGTTGTAAAGTGTTGATCTGGTCCCTTAGTGACTGCATTTGCACAGACTCCCTCTTCTCTGCTTCTCCCACCTTCTTACACTCCTCCTCCTGAAGCTCTTTTATTCTCTCGTTCAGCTGGGCTGTCACGTCCTTGGCTTCCTCTAGTTCGACCTTCAGGTCAAGATTCTCACCTTCCACCGACTCGATCTTTTCCTTTAAGGCCTGCATCTGGATGGCTTCTTTCTCCACAAACGTTGCTTTTAGTGAGTTTTCCTCCTCCAGGTCCCGTAGCTTCTCCTTAGCCTGCAGGTTTTCTGATTTCAGACCCTGGATCTCGTCCTTCAGTCTGTCCATCTCTTCCAGCTGCTGGTTTTCGTCTGCCTTCCTCATGGAGGCTTCTTCCTGCTGTAGCTTCAGCTGCTTCTCTAGCTTCGATTTATCTCGCTTCGTCGTTTCTAACTCGAAACTCAACGTCTCCAGCTCTAGCATGTGGTTCTCCTGCTGTACTGCTTTGCTTGCTGAGTCTTTCTCCCGATCCTTCAACTGGTCCTTTAGCTGTAGGCTCTCCTCTGTCAGCTTCTTAACTCTTCCTTCCAGTGACTTGACCTCCTGTTTCATGGTCTTGACTGCGTTCTCCTGCTCAGTGCTTTTAGAAGCTGCCGTGTCTGCATTCTTCTTGAGTTGTTCCTTCAGTATGGAGACTTCTTCTTGTGAGTCGTCTGCCTCGCGTTGAAGAGACTTCATCGCCTGTTTGAGCTCTCTGTTCTCTTTCTCCTTCTCTCGGAGAAGCTCTTTGGTGATCTTGACAGTTTCTACGTGTTCCTCGTTGAACTCTTGTAACTGCGCCATCTTGCTGTTCAGCTCTTTCACCTGGAAAGCAGTTAATAACTTTAAAACATATTTTGAAAGCTGTTTGAAGTCCAGGAAGTATTCTGTATCTGTATCTATATAGCTGGCATAACCGCCCTTCAGTGTAACACACCAGCTTCAGAATCTGTATCTGTATAGCCGGTATAACCGCCCTTCGGCGTATCACACACCTGGTTATGTTACACTGAACGTCCAGACACACCTAAATCTTGCACAACTATCTGCAAGCGTTCTTTAAAACTATCCAGAGAAGACGCCCCTACTGTACTTGGTGATAACAAATTCCACTCTACGATAGTTCTGGGAAAGTATGAATATTTGCTCTAGGGTACGTCACTAATGGATTTTCAAATAGATTCTAAAGTGACACAAAGTCTCTGCTTACAAATTGTAGGTTTCAGCCTTTGGCTATATATAGAGAACCTTAGAAAACGTCTTTTGGAAAAATAAAGCCCCCAAAGCAGTAGATGTAGAGGAAACTAACCAGTTGGGAGTTCTTGTCAGCGAGAACTTTACTGGGAGAAACCTGGTCTTCCAACTGCCTGGTCAGGGATGTGTTGTCAGCTTCTAACTTCTGCACCTGCAAACCAGCAATGGAAAAGACATTTAGATTTACCTAAAAATAAACAAAATCAGCAGAAGTCCAGCTAGAATAACAATATCTTGAATATCATCTGAATCAGGTGTCATATAGAGATCAGATCTGACAGGTGACATAGATCAGAATTCTTCAAATCATCAATTCTAAAAGCTTATATAAATGCTCTGCACTGTGAAATGCCTTCACCGATATACATGACACTCTACTTTACATACAATGATTGATAAAGGTTAGATGTCCAGGTAATAAGACATGCCAAAAGGCTACTCAAGCAACTGGATATGATTTTGGAAGCGGTCAAACATTTCGGATTGTAGCCACAATCTTTTGTCAGTGACACTGACCGTCCTTGACCATCTTCAAAATCATATCTAGTTGCTTGTCAATGCGTAACTACTTCTGGCGTACCTGAACTTACACACACATGTATGTCCTACCTGGGCTGTGCTTATGTTTGATTTGGGTGTTCTGGAGCAGTAAGTATTTTATGGCGTCTCACAGCTGCTTCCTACTTGCATCTTACAGGCCTCACACGGTAATTCTTAACACGATTTGGGCATGCCACGTGCGCTGCTGGCAGAAATTTGCATAGCGGACTCGGGCATAGGAGCTGACATAGACACCAGGGCACCAAGTTTTCTGAACTTCATTTCACATTGTTTTCTCAGGTGTGTATGATACAAATAGAAATATTACATGGTGCATTCCATGGTGGTTCCAGCCCTTCTGTAGGTCAGATAACCCTCCTGCCTTCAATGACGTGGAATATACTGTGTTGCATTCTTTCTGATTATGTACACAATACATGTTCAATTATTGCAATGCTCGGCACAGTAAAATGCCTTCACTGTAGTGATCATGTTATACACGCCTCACAGTGTAATTCAAAACACAGTTGGCATGTTTGCATGTGCCATGCGCACTGCCATCAGAAATTTACATACCAAATTCTGGCATAGCAACTGATGTAACTTCACATAAATGACAACTATGACCTCACCATTGCCCTGGCCTCCTTGCACTGCCTCTCTGTCTCCTCCACTTTCTTAGACAGGAACGCCACCTCCGAGTCGTTCGCTTCCTTCAGTTCCTCAAACTCCTCAAGACTCACCATCAGCGTCTTCATCTCTTCAACTTCTTCCTTGGGGACCATCTCAGACTTCAGTTTCTCCACGTCTTCCTTGGGGACCATCTCAGACTTCAGTTTCTCCACGTCTTCCTTGGGGACCATCTTAGACTTGAGTTTCTCCAAGTCTTCTCTGGGGATCATCTCAGACTTTCATTTCTCATACTGCG